>NC_060119.1:175999818-176303731 GCF_021461395.2 Schistocerca americana | reverse complement strand
TTTGTCTACAATTATGCATGTTGCAGTTGTTTACGTTCTGCATTCTTTAAATTGTTGCTACTTTAATATCATTTGTTTGTACTGTTATGTCGTAAAAATAAACGCAACTTCGCGCAATTTCCGTTTGTTGCAGCTGGCCGGAGTGGCCATGCGGTTCTGGGCGCTGCAGTCTGGAACAGAGCGACCGCTGCGGTCGCAGGTTTGAATCCTGCCTCGGGCATGGATGTGTGTGATGTCCTTAGGTTTTTTTTTTTTTTTTTGGTCATCAGTCTACTGACTGGTTTGATGCGGCCCGCCACGAATTCCTTTCCTGTGCTAACCTCTTCATCTCAGAGTAGCACTTGCAACCTACGTCCTCAATTATTTGCTTGACGTATTCCAATCTCTGTCTTCCTCTACGGTTTTTGCCCTCTACAGCTCCCTCTAGTACCATGGAAGTCATTCCCTCATGTCTTAGCAGATGTCCTATCATCCTGTCCCTTCTCCTTATCAGCGTTTTCCACATATTCCTGTCCTCTCCGATTCTGCGTAGAACCTCCTCATCCCTTACCTTATCAGTCCACCTAATTTTCAACATTCGTCTATAACACCACATCTCAAATGCTTCGATTCTCTTCTGTTCCGGTTTTCCCACAGTCCATGTTTCACTACCACACAATGCCGTACTCCAGATGTACATCCTCAGAAATTTCTTCCTCAAATTAAGGCCGGTATTTGATATTAGTAGACTTCTCTTGGCCAGAAATGCCTTTTTTGCCATAGCGAGTCTGCTTTTGATCTCCTCCTTGCTCCTTCCGTCATTGGTTATTTTACTGCCTAGGTAGCAGAATTCCTTAACTTCATTGACTTCGTGACCATCAATCCTGATGTTAAGTTTCTCGCTGTTCTCATTTCTACTACTTCTCATTACCTTCGTCTTTCTCCGATTTACTCTCAAACCGTACTGTGTACTAATTAGACTGTTCATTCCGTTCAGCAGATCATTTAATTCTTCTTCGCTTTCACTCAGGATAGCAATGTCATCAGCGAATCGTATCATTGATATCGTTTCACCTTGTATTTTAATTCCACTCCTGCACCTTTCTTTTATTTCCATCATTGCTTCCTCGATGTACAGATTAAAGAGTAGGTGCGAAAGGCTACAGCCTTGTCTTACACCCTTCTTAATACGAGCACTTCGTTCTTGACCGTCCACTCTTATTATTCCTTCTTGGTTGTTGTACATATTGTATATGACCCGTCTCTCCCTATAGCTTACCCCTACTTTTTTCAGAATTTCGAATAGCTTGCACCATTTTATATTGTCGAACGCTTTTTCCAGGTCGACAAATGCTATGAAAGTGTCTTGATTTTTCTTTAGCCTTGCTTCCATTATTAGCCGTAATGTCAGAATTGCCTCTCTCGTCCCTTTACTTTTCCTAAAGCCAAACCGATCGTCACCTAGCGCATTCTCAATTTTCTTTTCCATTCTTCTGTATATTATTCTTGTAAGCAGCTTCGATGCATGAGCTGTTAAGCTGATTGTGCGATGATTCTCGCACTTGTCAGCTCTTGCCGTCTTCGGAATTGTGTAGATGATGCTTTTCCGAAAGTCAGGTGGTACATCGCCAGACTCATATATTCTACACACCAACGTGAATAGTCGTTTTGTTGCCACTTCCCCCAATGATCTTAGAAATTCTGATGGAATGTTATCCATCCCTTCTGCCTTATATGACCGTAAGTCCTCCAAAGCTCTTTTAAATTCCGATTCTAATACGAGATCCCCTATCTCTTCTAAATCGACTCCTGTTTCTTTTTCTATCACATCAGACAAATCTTCACCCTCATAGAGGCTTTCAATATATTCTTTCCATCTATCTGCTCTCTCCTCTGCATTTAACAGTGGAATTCCCATTGCACTCTTAATGTTACCACCGTTGCTTTTAATGTCACCAAAGGTTGTTTTGACTTTCCTGTATGCTGAGTCTGTCCTTCCGACAATCATATCTTTTTCGATGTCTTACATTTTTCCTGCATCCATTTCGTCTTAGCTTCCCTGCACTTTCTATTTATTTCATTCCTCAGCGACTTGTATTTCTGTATTCCTGATTTTCCCGGAACATGTTTGTACTTCCTCCTTTCATCAATCAGCTGAAGTATTTCTTCTGTTACCCATGGTTTCTTCGCAGCTACCTTCTTTGTACCTATGTTTTCCTTCCCAACTTCTGTGATGGCCCTTTTTAGAGATGTCCATTCCTCTTCAACTGTACTGCCTACTGCGCTATTCCTTATTGCTGTATCTATAGCGTTAGAGAACTTCAAGCGTATCTCGTCATTCCTTAGTACTTCCGTATCCCACTTCTTTGGGTATTGAGAGCGGCCTGAGCTGGCGAGGCGAGCGCATCGCTGCCGTTGCGCGCTTCGCTTACTCGGCCGTTGAGAGCTCGTGAAGAGGTTTTCTGTGCTGTGGGGGCCGCGGAGAGCAAATTGTCGTGCGTTGTTTTCACAACGCGTGCAAATTGTCGTGTTCCGCGCCTCGCAGCATGGGAAAGAAGGGTGCGCAGAGGAAACCTGCGGCTACGAAGGGTCCTTCGGTTGTGCAACTCACCGAGTCTGCCGATCGTGCAAGGAACTCCCGTGAAGACGAGTCGCGGCCTGTTCCCCCTTTGTACAAGTGCAAAGGCGGGTGGACAGCGCTGTTCGACACCATGACGAATTGCGCTCGGAACGAGGTGGTCTACGAGTCTGTCGATACAGACTCGCTGATCTGCGTTCGAGCCGCAAACGTGGCCGACCACAGGGCGATCAAGGCCGCAGTGGCCGACCACATCGTCGACGCGCCGCCGGCGCTTGAGAAGGCACCTTCCGTAGGAAGGATGAAGACGACTAAGGCACTCCTCAGGGGGTTGCCTTGGTGCTGTGACGAGGCAGCGGTCCGGGAAGGGCTGCTGCGAGCCGGGTTTGGTAATGCAGCCGCAAGGTTGCACAACCGGACCAACAGGAAGAGGGCGCCGCTCTATGCCGTGACCGTGCAAACGGTCGACGGCGGGAGCGACATCTTCGACTTGCGGAAATTGCTGGGCTTCCCGGTTACGACGGAGGCTCTCCCGACCGCCATGGATCCTCAGCCCCAGTGCTTCAGGTGCCAGGGCGAGGGCCATGTTGCGAAGTATTGCCGCAACGCGGCGCGGTGCGTCAAGTGCTCAGGTGAGCATGACAGCCGCGCCTGCGACCGCGGCAGCAATGCTCTGCCGACTTGTGTCCGGTGTGGCGGCCCGCACGTTGCCAGCTGGCGCGGTTGTGCGGCTTTCTCTAGCCGCAACCGTGCCGGGGGCGGCGAAGCGGCCGCGGCCGCACCGACGCAGCAGCAGAAGAGAAGACGACGTCGGAAACGGCGTAGGGCGGAGAACACCCCGGTGCAGCTGAGGGACGGCGCAGCAGCAGATCCACCTGCCAGGGGCGGGGACGGCCGCTCGGAAACGGGCAGCCAGGACGCAGCGCGCCCTCCCGCGAAGAGATGTGACCTCGAGCTCGGCATCGCCGAGAAGGAGGCCACAGCAGCCCTCAAAGCCGTCATGGCGGCGGAGAGGGCTGCCTTCGCAGCCGCCGTGGCTGCAGAGAAGGAAGAGGCCTTGAGGCAACTGCGAGCAGTCTTCGCCCAAGGCCTCAGTGCAGTCGTACCTGCGAACACGCCTGCGACCTCGCAGAAGGATGTTCGCGCGCCTGTCCCAGCGGTTGCCCCAGCAGCACCGCAGGTGAAAGGTGCAAAGAAGAAAACCGCCAGGGCAGTCTTCATCGCGCAAGCGCCACCGCGCTGCCGCGCCGAACTTTTATGTTACAGGGAGTAAGCCACTGCGGCCGGCCCAGGAGACAACGAGGGAGCCCAGCCGCGGCACCGGACTGACCCAGCTAACGACCACGCAGTACATAGGTAACGTTGCACGATACCTCACGCTAACCCTCCTCACCTTGCATGCTCTGTCGCAGCTAGCAAACCGCTACTGCTCTTACTACCCGTCCTACTGACGCAGAGGTTTTTTCCCTTGGCGCTGGCCTTGGCACTTTTTTTCCTCTGCTCTTACAACCGCTACCCTTCGATCGTTTTCGACCACTTCTATCTCCTGATGGACCATGTTAATGAGTAGTCTTACCCAGACGCATGGATAACATCACAGCCTGCATCCTGTGACGCCTGATTCAAAACTAACATGCATACGGAGGTGACAGTAGAACTTTTGTGTTGGTCACCACGTTGGTGCGGGCGTGGAGGGGCCCCATCCTTTGTTTAGAAAATCTTTGGGTATTGATTCTTCCTGACTAATGTCTTGAACTTCAGCCTACTCTTCATCACTACTATATTGTGATCTGAGTCTATATCAGCTCCTGGGTACGCCTTACAATCCAGTATCTGATTTCGGAATCTCTGTCTGACCATGATGTAATGTAATTGAAATCTTCCCGTATCTCCCGGCCTTTGCCAAATATGCCTCCTCCTCTTGTGATTCTTGAACAGGATATTCGCTATTACTAGCTGAAACTTGTTACAGAACTCAATTAGTCTTTCTCCTCTTTCATTCCTTGTCCCAAGCCCATATTCTCCTGCAACCTTTTCTTCTCCTCCTTCCCCTGCAACTGCATTCCAGTCGCCCATGACTATTAGATTTTCGTCCCCCTTTACATACTGCATTACCCTTTCAATATCCTCATACACTTTCTCTATCTGTTCATCTTCAGCTTGCGACGTCGGCATGTATACCTGAACTATCGTTGTCGGTGTTGGTCTGATGTCGATTCTGATTAGAACAACCCGGTCACTGAACTGTTCACAGTAGCACACCCTCTGCCCTACTTTCCTATTCATAACGAATTCTACACCTGTTACACCATTTTCTGCTGCTGTTGGTATTACCCGATACTCATCTGACCAGAAATCCTGGTCTTCCTTCCACTTCACTTCACTGACCCCTACTATATCTAGACTGAGCCTTTGCATTTCCCTTTTCAGATTTTCTAGTTTCCCGACCACGTTTAAGCTTCTGACATTCCACGCCCCGACTCGTAGAACGTTATCCTTTCGTTGATTATTCAATCTTTTTCTCATGGTAACCTCCCCCTTGGCAGTCCCCTCCCGGAGATCCGAATGGGGGACTGTTCCGGAATCTTTTGCCAATGGAGAGATCATCATGACACTTCTTCAATTACAGGCCACACGTCCTGTAGATGCACGTTACGTGTCTTTAATGCAGTGGTTTCCATTGCCTTCTGCATCCTCATGTCGTTGATCATTGCTGATTCTTCCTCCTTTAGGGGCAATTTCCCACCCCTAGGACAAGAGAGTGCCCTGAACCTCTATCCGCTCCTCCGCCCTCTTTGACAAGGCCGTTGGCAGAATGAGGCTGACTTCTTATGCCGGAAGTCTTCGGCCGCCAATGCTTATCATTTATCAAAATTTAGTTAGTGGCGGGGATCGAACCCGGGACCGAAGACGTTTTGATTATGAATCAAAGACGCTACTCCCAGACCACGGGTACTCAGAGTCCTTAGGTTAGTTAGGTTTAATTAGTTCTGAGTTCTAGGCGTCTGATGACCTCAGAAGTTAAGTTGCATAGTGCTCAGAGCCATTTGAACCATTTAAACGGTTTGTTGCATTAATTTTGGAAACCAGTGTATATACTCCGCTAGCCAGCTAATGGTCTTTGTCAGAGGGTACTTCCGGTACCACTATTTGATCCCTCCAACTCTTTTCCACTCGCGAATAATGCGTGGGAAGAATGATTGTCGGTAAGTCTCTGTGTTGGCTGTAATTTTCTCCTCGTGGTCAAAACACGAGATGTACGTGGGGGCTGGGGGGCTAAGTAATATTCTGTCTGACTCCTCCTGAAATGTGCTGTTTCGAAATTTCAATAGTAAATCTCTCCTTGATGCACAACGCCTCTGTAAATCTGCCAGTGGAGTTTGTTTAGCATCTCCATAACGCTTTCTCGCCAGCTAAACGATCCCGTGACGAAACCCTTCGCCCTTCGTTGGATCTTCTCTATCTCTTCTATTAGTCCTACGTGATAGGGATCCCAGATAGATGAACAATACTCACGAATCGAGCGAACAAGCCACTTCTTTTGTGGATGAGTTACATTTTATTAAGATTCTTGCGATGAATCTGAGTCTGATGTCCGCTTTTCCCACTATCTGTTTTACATGGTCATTCCACTTAAGATCGCTCTGGATATTTACGCCTAGATATTTTACGGCAAGCGCTGTCTCCAGATGTTTGTCATCAATAGTGTAGCTGTACAGTACTGGATTTCTTTCCTACGTATGCGCAATATGTTGCATTCATTTATGTTCAGAGTCAACTGCCAGAGTCTGCACCATTCTTCAATTCTCTGCAAGTCGTTCTGGAAATTCCTACTATCTTCTGGCGTTGCTACTTTGACAATTGCATCATCTGTGAATAGCCTTAAAGTGCATCCGACGCTTTCTACTAGATCATTTATATATATTGCAAACAGCAACGGTCCTATCACACTTCCCTGTGGTACTCCGGACATTACCTTTAAATCTGTCGATTTAGTTCCGTTAAGAGCGACGTGTTGAGTTCTATCTGCAAGAAAGTCTTGAATCCAGTCGGGCCGGCGGGAGTGGCCGAGTGGTTCTAGACTCTACAGTCTGGAACCGCGCGACCGCTACGGTCGCAGGTTCGAATCCTGCCTCGGGCATGGATGTGTGTGATGTGCTTAGGTTAGTTAGGTTTAAATTGTTTTAAGTTCTCGGGGACTGATGACCTCAGCAGTTAAATCCCATAGTGCTCAGGGCCATTTAATCCAGTCGGAGGCTGCTCCGATACTCCGTAAGCTCGTTCTCTTATCTTCAACGGCCATGCGGGATGCTGTCAAATGCCTTGCCGAAATCAAGGAACACCGCATCAACCTGAGCGTTGTGGAATTCTCGGAGGAACAGAGCGAGCTGAGTTTCGCAGGATCCCTATTAGCTGAATCCATGTCGATTTTTGTAGAGGATATGTTCTTTTTTCAAGAACGTCATAATTCTTGAGCATAAAACATGTTCCATAATTGTACAACAGATTGACGTCAACGATATAGGTCTGTAATTGTGTGGATCTGTCTTACTGCCTTTCTTAAAAACGGGAATGACCTGCGCTTTTTTCCAGTCTCCAGATACCTTTCGTTGCTCAAGCGACCTGCGATAAATTACTGCTAGAAGGGGAGCAAGTTCTTTCGCATAATCTTTACAGAATCTTGTAGGTATCTCATCTGGTCCTGAAGCCTTTCCACTACTAAGCTATTGTAGGTGCTTTTCAGTTCTGCGATCGGTTATCTCAATATCTACCATTTCGATGTTCGCACGACGACTGAAACGAGGGACAGTGTTACGATCTTCCGCGGTGAAACAACTTCCAAAGACCGAATTCATTTCCACTTTTTCTCTGTTATCTTCCGTTTCGATGCCGATGTGTCCGCTGAGAGATTGAATAGATGGTTTAGATCCACTTACTGATTTTACATACGAACAAAATCTCCTAGTGGTTTTACTCAGATCGGTTGACGTCGTCTTACTTTCAAAATCACAATGCTTCTCTCATTGCTCTTCTTACGCTCATTTTCGCTTCATTCAGCTTTTGTTTGTCAGCTAGGTTTTTACTTCTCTTGAATCTGAGATGAAGTGCTCTTTGTTTACGTAGTGTTTTTCTAACACTGCTATTAAAACATGGTGGATCTTTCCCATCCCTTCAAACCTTACTCAGAACTTACTTGTCCAATACATATTGAATGATGTTTTTGAATTTTTTCCATTTGTTCTCCACATTTTCGTCCTTATCGCCGCATATTTGATATTGGCTGCTGAGACATTCTGAAATTTGTATCCTGTACCCTTGCTAAGCAAATATATCTTGCTACCTTTCATAACATTCGTTCTAGGACCCGTCGTCATAGATTCTGTAAGAGCCTTATGATCACTGATACCTTCCTCTACGTTAACTGATTCGATAGGTCTGTTTGTTGCCAGGAGGTCTAAGTCATTACCCTCACGAGTTAGTTCTCTAACTATCTGCTCAAGGTAATTTTCGGAAAAGACATCCAGAAAAATCCCACGCGATCCCCTGTCTCTGGCACCAGTTTTGATGGCGTATCACTCCCAGTCTATACCTGGCAACTTGAAGTCACCTCCTATTACAACGGCGTGAGCAAGAAAATTACTAGTGATAGTCTGCAAGTTCTTTCTGAAGCGCTCTACAACCGAGAACCAAAGTGGCTTAAGTACAAAAATGGAGTTGTACCACTCAGTTTACTCACAATGCACGGAAATTTGTTGCGAGTAAGTGGTATAACGATAATTCCCACCGGAGCCACTTGTGAGCTCCAAGTGCATTCTTTCTCTCACGCCAGAGTAAAATGCGTTCGCGGGAACAGTGATGTAAATTAAGCAGCAAGCCCACGTGGTCTTGTTGTTCTGTGTTGTTTTGCATGTTTATTTAAGTTCTAAACTCAAAAAGGCGTTGTAACAGTGGTAGCAAGTTTTAGCATTGTTTTCTTTCTTTAGATTTGTAATTTCCGGATGTTATTAAAGCATAAATTATCGCCGGCCGCGGTGGTCTTGCGGTTCTAGGCGCGCAGTCCGGAACCGCGCGACTGCTACGGTCACAGGTTCGAATCCTGCCTCGGGCATGGATCTGTGTGATGTCCTTAGGTTAGTTAGATTTAAGTAGTTCTAAGTTCTAGGGGACTGATGACCACAGCTGTTAAGTCCCATAGTGCTCAGAGCCATTTGAACCATTTGAACCATAAATTATCTTTATAAGGGAAGTTTGCACTCCATGTTTAAGTCTACGTTAAAACCTTCATGAATCAAGCAGTGATGTGTCATATTAAATATATAAACCATAAAACTCACCCCTCTCAACAATGCTTCGTGACATGTGACCCAGGCAAAAAGGAACGACGTGATAATCTCCCGTACATCCCTTTGGTGCACCACGCTTTTGTCAACCATGTGACTAGTGCAAATTTGGCTTAGGAATCTGGACCTGCACATGTTGACTCTTTGGGAGAGGAAGATCATATGGAAGATGAAACCAAGTAAAGAAACATGCTCTATCAAAAAGCCTCTTGAGACAGGAGTAACACAAGAATTACACTTTAAGAAATTTTAACACTTAGAAACAACAACTTATTTACACTCAGTAGATGTACGCACTTGTGAAATATTAGACAGCTTCAGTAGGTAGCGTTATAGCAATTACCAGTAATAATGTAATTATTTTATCTCAACTTGTGAGAGAAAAGTGCATAACGGAAGCAATAAGAGCAGACTCGCATATACTGTATCACATTATGTTCATGATTTATAGATAAACTGCAAATATGGCAGCGTATTCAACTTCACCAAAACATTTATAAGAAGACTGGTACAACTCCTGATTTATACCACTTTATCTTACACTATGAGTAAAGTTCTGAGAGGGAAAGTGATGCTCCAACTTTCAGGGACTATAACAAGGAACGTAAGGTACAAATGACTAAAATGTATGTAGTAAACTTAATTATAACATTTCATTTGTACATTTCATCAAATGAATCACGAATTACTATAATGCACGAATTTCCACATTAAGAGACATCGGAACGAAACGAAACAAAAATACTATAGATAATAATTTTATTGTATGAGGACCAAAAAAAGACGCATCATTGAGGAATTACCGGAATGCGACGGAATTTGGTGGATGTGACGTTCATTTACAAACAGAGAAATGATTGCAATTAAAAAAAGAATGATTTATTCAAGAGAAAGAGCTTCACAAATTGAATACGGCAACAACACGTTGGTCCACCTCTGGCCCTTATGCGACCAGTTATTCGGCTTGGGATTGATTGAGAGAGTTGTTGGATGGCTTCCAGAGGGAAATAGTGCAAACTTTTATTAAATTGGCGCAGTAGATCGTCAAAGTTCTGCCCATAATGCTCCAAACATTCTCATTTCGGGAGAGATCAGTCAATCTTGCAGGCCAAGATAGGATTTGGGAAGCACGGAGACAAGCAGTAGAAACTCTTGACCTGTGCGGGCGGGGATTATCTTGCTGAAATGTAAGTACGCTGCAGATGACAACCGAAGGTGTCCTGCTATGAAAAGAAATGGCACCCCAGCCCATAACTCATGGTTGTCGGTCTGTATGGTTGGCGAAAGCTGGGTTGGAGTCCCACCACTGGGGCGTCTCCAAACACTCTTCGGGCTGGATTATCACTTACTGGACTAGAATTTTCTTCAGTGATGAGTCCCACTTCGAACTGAGCCCAAATCATCATTCATGGCGCTCTTACAGAATAGTTATATGTCGACGATATTCTATACCCCCTTTATTACCTGTCATGACAAGCGTACCTGAGCTTACATTTCAGCAAGATAATGCCCACCTGTATTCGTGCTTGCCAAACCACTCCTTGGCCAATAGGGTCGCCAGATCTGTCCCCAGCTATGAATGTCTAGAGCATTATGGTCAGGGTTCTCCAACTAGCTCAAGGTTTTGGTGATATAATGTGCCAGTTGGACAGAATTTGGCATAATATCCCCCAGGAGGACATCCAACAACTCCATCAATCAATGCTAAGATCAATAACTACTTGCATAAACGGCATAGACGCACCAACGCTTTACTGACTTGTTCACTTTGTGAAGCCCTTTCTCTTCAATAAATCATGAAATATTTCTGAAACTGTAATCATTTATTTGTCTCACATCTACGGATTTCCATGGCTCTCGGATAATTCCTTCGTGATGCGTCGTTTTTATTGCCTTTTGAATGTGTGATTGTTTGTAAACAATATAAGTTCGAACATAAATTGTAGCTTGGGGCTACTACCAAATTAAAATATAAGTATAATTTGTGACGGACTCATACGGAAATAATCTTTCTGATCAACTGGACTTAACTTTTAGTCTCCACAATGATGTGTTCTCATTATCTTGAGTTCTTCTTATTTCTGTAATGATGTACGGTTTATGAGAGTCCATATGAAAAGATTGAGGGACTCGACAAATTAGCAATTTAAATAATTTAATTTAACTTCTTTCTCACTGTCTGTCATCACGAGTTCACCTACTCTCATGAGCAAACAAATGACCATCATAATTGCTCAGATAGTAAAAATGTAGTTTGTAACTAATTTAAGTGTAAGCATGAAAAATGTAAAACTATGGAATCTGATTTCCAAAAATTAGGAGTGTGGCTTGCAGAAACATTATACATTTAAACTCAGAATATCCAACTTGAGTATATGCAATAGCATTTGCTGAGCAGTGTATGTAATTGTGTGCAATGAAGCAAGTGTGTCTAACTTTTTTTGCTATGTAATAATTTATTTATGAAAAAAACTTTATGTCAGGAATATTTTTGTGTAACTTTCGCTCGGTAATGTACTATAGGGTCTGAACTTGATGCAAGTAAGCATTACACAGAGAGAGGTGGAATTTCATGTAACATTAGTTGGAATTGACATGTGACATTTCTTAGCAGATGACTGGCCACTGACGTTAGCTCTCTCTCTCTCTCTCTCTCTCTCTCTCTCTCTCTCTGACCAGCTGGTCATGGCCATCGAGCCAGTAGCTGCACTGAAGTCAGCAATACGTTCCTCAGGCGTATGTGTGTTACTAACGATGATGCTTTTATATTTATGCTGTTTCGAACATGACGCGAAAAGTCAGATCGAAATTTTTGAACATTAGAGTATCACAGCAGTTTTGTGTGTGTGTGTGTGTGTGTGTGTGTGTGTGTGTGTGTGTGTGTGCTTATACAATTACATTTTACGCCATTATAGTGGAGGCTACGTGTTTTTTCGATGAGGACATACCTTAATCTTTGAAAATGGCGCCATTTTACGCAATTCAATTGAAGCTTAAGTAGTCTGATAGCTACATTGTGATTGAATGTCTCATTTTAAAGTGATTGGCTGAAGAGAAGAGGGGGAGGGAAGAGAGGGCGGACAAGGTTAGGAGGTTAGACAGTGCAAAGCACAACTGGGCTAGTTCTGCCATCTTCTGTTTTCAAATTTCTCACCAGAACCATCTTGAATTTTTTAAATTTCCCACCACCGCCATTAGACATTTTTCAGTTTCCCGCCATATTGCGTTTTTTTTTTAATTTCCCTCCACCGCTACCGTCCAATTTACAATTTCTTTCCGGCGCCGTCTTAGATAGTTGGCGATTGCCACTGCTTTAACTGCGGTTCATAGATTTGGTAGGCATACCACTGTCATCTGGCAGTATGGCATCGAAGGCAAGTGTGCCTTCTCTTCAACGCCCAGTGCAAAATGCCTTAGAAATTCCATTTACTTAGCGTCATGCTGTCCTTCTTCACTGTGTATCATGACATATTTCCCACAAATCTGTGGTTTTGCGTTCTGCTAAATAGTGTGATCGTGTTTTATCTTAACTGTTAACGAAGATGATTCCTGTGGAGTCGATGTCTGCTTAAACAATTCACTATAAGTATCTCACTGTAAGGTAGAAGTATAGAAATTACAAAGTTACGTTTTGCTAGAAGTAAAATAACATCAAGACTTCGTAAAAATATTGTTTTATTAGTGGATTAACGTCATTGTGGGACAAAGCTGCTTACTGAGTGCATTGCCTATTATAAGGCTAATTTTAGGAAGACAACCATTATCACGTCGACGTAATATCCAAAACTGAAACAGGGTGTATACGGGGACAAGGAAAACAAATCGCAGATCTTTCCCGGATTTCTCGGGCAAAAGTAAACTTTCTCCCGGCTGAAAATACCGATTTTCCTTGTTTAAGTGACAGTAACCTTTACCTCGGAACCGTAAAACTTATCAATCTTTGAATGGTTTAGGTTTTACAGACCGGCGTAGAATTTCCGGGCACTTTAGAAAACGAACACACACACACACACACACACACACACACACACACACACACACAGGCGCTTTTGGGACAAGCTTCTATGTGCAGCAACATGTACGCTGCCTATTTTCGCATTACGAAAGTATGTATTCGAGTTCCACCAATCACAGCAATTTAGTGAAATCGAGATTGCGATGCTTTTGTAAGCCAGTCGTAGCTCATAACACGTGATCTCGCCAGCCGTGATGTAGTCAGCCATAGCAACATCAATCACTGTTATGAAGCGTTAATACACAAATAGGAAAAATTAATGGGTTTAATTAACGTACATAGTGTAGCTACAAGAAAAATTAAGTTTTCGCGTATAGTATTTGTCTTTTTTGCGTGTGTCACACTTTAAGATACATCACCCAAATGTGCCACTAAAATTTTAAATAATGGCGTAATTGTCTGGTCTTCAAAGTGTTAAGCTATAAGCGAGAGTGAAACGCTCTATGATTTAAGAAATTCAAAGGACATTCTCGTACGTAACATAATTCACGCTTTTCAAAACACCATTCGCCATGTTTTCCCGCGACCTGTTAGAATTTGTTCCACCAATTATCAGCCAACACCAGAAAACAGGTGTTACTGCCCATGCGCAACTACGATGACGTAGTAAGCCCGTATGTACACAGCATTTACAGACCTTGCATAGCAATCAGAGATCTTATATTACGTCATAAACGAAACAGGACATCACAAGATACTCCGAAAACATCGGAGTTTGGCAAATAATACTAAAATACATAATTCGGCTTAAAGTGTGTCCAGATTCACAAAGATGTAGGCCCCAAACTGATATAAAGTTTTCGGGATGCAAATTTTCTTGGGGTAGCGGTACTGTATTATCTCATGTTTGGTTCTTTATTATGGCGTAATTCTATAAGTGCCGGAAAACGTGCATTTGAAATTTAGCAAATAGTTGAAACTAGCCAATGGTGTAGAATAAAACACTTCGTCTAAAATAAATTTACTGGCTCTTCGAAAAAGCCTAATAAAGGCAAGTTTCTTTAACAGATCGACAAAAATAACTTCATTGTTCCGCAAGGTGATTAATGCTTGACGCCAAAAACGTGAACATAAAATAAAATCAGAGAACTGAAACTACTAACATATTTTAGCCTTCCGTAATTATGTGAATTATTTTAGTTCACTTGATAGCTCCCGGCCACAGAATTATGTATATATTTTTTTTCATTTAACATGAGAGCTGTAAATAAAGAGTAAATAGCAGAATCACTTAAAGTGGAGACTATTCCCCTCCACACTTCAACTTAGACTGCTCCGCGCGCCAGAAAAATTTTTCCGGGTAGCATCTGACTGCTTGTTGGTACTGCTGATACAGCTAACAGTCACACTACTAGCAGGCTGGAGCGGTAGAAGGTGCTGCTCATACGCGACTCAACAGCGCACTCGCAAGAGCCCGCTAGCGACTCTTCAGACGAACCTGATGTGAATAGTTATGACGTCATGGTAATCGGAAGCAGTTTGTTGTTATGAATAATTGCATAATTTTCGTCCTATAGCCTGTAACGCGTTTCGCTGTTGGCAGACGTTTGAGTGTGCACTGTTATCCGTTGTTGTAAGTGGCACATTTCCTTTGCAACTTAAGTTTTCTTTTTTTGTCTCGTTTATGTTTTATGGCAGCAGTATTGTTCTGCATTGGCGGGATATAGTAAAATTCTTTGTCAGAGTATCAGTTCTTACCAGTCAAAACTACAAAAATTTAACTAAGAACTAAAGCAATGAAAAATTCCCGGAATTCTAAAAAATTCCCGGGTTTTTCCCGGTTTTCTCCCGGATATCCCAGTTGTGCCGAGGCGTATACACCCCGTGAAAAGAATTTATTTGCTTATTATCTCAGTTAAATAGTAGAGTACATTAGTTAAGCACCTCATGGTGTTTCCATAAACAATCTGCGACGACTGCTGATGAAAGCTGTTTCATTAATTTCGATGTCGAGCAGGTAAGTACTTATTCCTTCCAAGAACCTGACACAGATTCTTCCTGCTAATTGCTAACGCTCGAAACTACTTCAGATTATGTTGAAACGGTAATCTTCATATCGCCAGGTAGTTGACAGTTTGGGACAAGTCTGATAAATTACTTATAGTTGTTGCGTAACGTAGATGAACTTCAGTTTCAAGGCTTCTTAGTTATGCTTGTTTGGACGTCCATCTACCAGTGGCTGCTATGTAACTGCTGTTCATTTTTCCGCATTAAGTGTAGCTTTATTTAGCAAACAGCTCAGGAAATTTGGGCGAACAAGTAAATCAGATCGTTTTAGTACAGAAAGGAAAGCTATAACAGGGAGCTAAACAACATCAGTCTATGTCTCGGAAGGTTTCAAATAATACTACTGTGTCTTCACTTCTTGTCTGCAAGGCTGAGAGTTGCATATATATATAAATTCAAAGAAGTAGGAAAGCCACATGAGAGAAACTGCTCTTCTAACAACACAATAAAATGTAAAGACACCACAGAAAGCCACAAACAAAGTGCAGTCTTGCGATACACGTCACTTTTACCCAAACACATTACATTTACCCAAGACTGGTAAAACCTCGCCAACTCGGTGTTGCATGAAAAAAATATAAAAATTGCTTGTAGAAGGATTGAACCACAAGTTAAAGAAACAAACAGATGAAGAATACACTTATAACTTTATAGTTTGATTATATTATGATACATCACTTTGAAAATGAAACAAGCGAGGTGAATACAGTGCGAACATTAATAAACCTGACAAACTCCAGGGTAGAATTCCTGACTGGAAATGGAAGAAAAAAGGTCCTATGAACATGTATCCGGAAATGCAAGATGCGCGTGCAACGACAACAAATTGTCATGGAACACTGTACAGAGCTGCATCGCATCCACGTGACAACAGATGTTCTAAATAGCCTCCATAGGGTGCAATGGACGCTTTCGCACGATGCTTTGTGGATTGCCTCAGTCCTTCGCACGTTTCCACCTCTCTCACTATAGCGTCACAAGCATCGTGAACACGCTGTTGAAGCGTCTGCACATCAGGAACCGGTTCTTCACACACAACGCTTTCCAAATGACCCCTAGAGTCAAAATCCAGGGGTTTAAGGCCAGTGATCTAACAGGCTCTCCGCTTCCTGTGCAACATCCGGGGAAGCTGTTGTTGATGTGTCCGCGAACTGTAATGCGAAAGTGGTGTAGTGCTCCAAACCTGTATATGCACATTTCGCCACCTCCCCGCACGTTCGCCTCTCTGAAAGGAGTCCAAAAAGGGCTTCAGATGTAGTGTGATGTGGTTGGTGTCTTGAGGGTATTTGTTTCGGTATAGCCATGCTGCCTCTCGATCGTATCCACCTGCTTGGCCGTTCACACTGACCATATCGGCTTGTTCCTGACGTGCTTATCGGACCGTTATGCTGCTTATAGTACACTGCGTCAACCACGCAGCCTGCAGCACACGAGGAACACACGGCACTTGGCCTCAGGAACTGTCATTCGTCGGCGTCATCTACTGTCGTAAGAAATTCAGTTCTGGAGACATGTTCATAGGACCTTTTTCCCTCCATTTCCAGTCAGGAATTCGCCTCTACAGTTCGTCGGTTTTGTTAATGTTCTCCCTGTATAGGCGTATCGTGAGAGTGGGTAGTGAAGGAAATGAAAAAAATAATATCGTAGATGAAAGAAAATGGTGGAAATTAATATAAACTCCATAACACTGAAAAGAAAACTGCGAATACTGAGATCTAGTGGACTCATCTGTAGCCCCGAGGTGGCTGAGACTCAGCCGTACGGCCGAGATGGACGAGATGTGTTCCTGGTCAACGCAGCTGGCCAGTACTTTTCGGCCGCCTGTCACGATATTCAAGAGGCAAGTGCGGTCTATAATAGGTATGCTGCTAGAATTTCACACGAAAACGCAAAGTGCTGTTCTGGATCAGGTACGCAGTATCGCGACATTAAGTCACGGAAACCAACGCAAACTGCTACTCTAGAGCAAGTACGCAGTACAGCGACTTTAAGACTAAGGACGCAACGCATACAGTTTCTGACACGTGACTCGTCTAAACGCTCAGTTTTAATGTTCGAGGGTGGTCAGACTGTGAATGATGTTATAAATTGTTGAGTCTGAGGATAAATGGAAGCCTTCTTGGAAGTATGACGTAGAAGATATTGTGTAGAAGCTGAATTTTATGAATTTTACTATCTTCACTATAAAATTAATCTTCACTCTCTGTGTCAAACGCGAAACCATATTTATTTCCATTACCTTCACTCTGTTACGTGGTATCATACTGTATTTTGGGGCCACTGTGTGCAATCACAAAGCAGATTACCAGTTCAAAAAAGGACAGTCATACTGATCTGCTGCGACAGTTCGTGAACTTTTTGTTCCTGAACTGTAAATATATTCCGTCATAAGATTTGTTGTTAATAATATTGTCCCATTGAGAAGTAACTGAAACATTCATACAGTGATCATTAGACGGAAAAACGAGCTACACTTGGATAATACTTCCTTCAGGTTTATACAGAAAGGTTTGCCTATACAGCGTGTATTATTTTCAATAGACTTCCAGCAGAATTCAAAAAAGTAATGCTATACGCCAAGTAGTTAAATCCAAGTTGAAAACTTTCCTTGTGGCGCACGCATTTTCTTCTCCGTAGAGTTTCATTTACTGGTATACTCTGTCATCGCGGCCTGTTAACCCGGTAATTGAAGTTAATACTGACTGTGAAAGAGTACATTGTATAATAGACATTTTTGTGTTTTTTAATTCTTTAATTCTTTCGTTTACAGATTTTCTAATTGTAATGCCGTAATATAACGACGCATTTCGTAACAGAGTTACTATAGATCCCGTGAACCTGACAGATAAATAAATAAACAAGTTTTCTGCGTGGTACTTGGAAAGAAGGTCATGTTAAGACGTTTCGACCGATATGCATCGATCGATCTTATCACGTGCCGTAAAGTTCCTGATACTTCACAACCATTTGCGAAAGATTCATTAAGCGCACCAGTGACAATGGGAGCGGTTGCCCTAAGGAATATTTTAACCTCTAGTAATAAAATGGATGTTATGATAGTAGTTTAATTTTCTATTTATAGGAGTTTGTTAGGTGTCTTGGTCGTGACTCATAGTTCCGCCACAGGAAAAAGTCACAAAATTTCGTACAAATGTCTGTCAGCATTTTCATCTGAAGGAACTCTGGGGATAGAATTTAAGAGCATTAGCCAGGGAACAGAATATTTTCGCGATCACTACTCTGGGAGCTGTCCAGTGTCCTGATTGGACAACATAGTCATTTTACTGGGTGTTTGATTCTCAGCTTGTTTCGAAGTAAAGATCATTGTACCGAAATAGAGTGAAAAAGAATTTGTAGGTGAAGCGCTTTTTTTCTCGCGGGGCTGACCCCTATAGCATGAAAAGAGACGACTGATGAGAAACTTTTGCTCCCATGGTGTAATTTCTTTCCTTTTAATGCTACGTGACCAGTGTTGCGCTCAGTAGAACCCTGTAAGGAGTTCGTTAGATCTAAGCATCCACGACCCAAACATTTCATTCATTTCCTACTCCAGCATATCTAAAATAAGTGTTTTGCTGCCAATCTGTTGGAAGGCAAATTACACCAATGTCCAACAATATCCTATAAGGAGCGGAAACCGACAGAAATGAAGTCACTGTTAGTGGACACTGAGCTGTTTGGGACTGTGTTGCCGTACGAGTGACAGCACGCTTTCTTATCACATGTTTTACATTGAAATTTACCTATATTCAGGACCCCATGGTAATACTATGAGACGATACAATGACCATAGTAAACTTCAAAAATGGTTCAAAAGGCTCTGAGCACTATGGGACTCAACTGCTGAGGTCATTAGTCCCCTAGAACTTAGAACTAGTTAAACCTAACTAACCTAACGACATCACAAACATCCATGCCCGAGGCAGGATTCGAACCTGCGACCGTAGTGGTCTTGCTGTTCCAGACTGCAGCGCCTTTTTTTTTTTTTTTTTTTTTTTTTTTTTTTTTTTTTTTTTTCGACCGAGACTCGAACTCGGGACCTTTGCCTTTCGCGGGCAAGTGCTCTACCAACTTTTTTTTTAGTAAAAAAACGTGGCAGATGCTCTATCCATCTTTTTTTTAATTTTTTTTATTAATTTTTTGCGGGCAAATGCTCTACCAACCTTTTTTTTTTTTTTTTTTTGTGTATCCAATGTCAGGCTTACCACCTTTGCTGACATACATGTTGTTGTACTATCGCATAAAGAGCGTCTACAAAGTCCATATGTTGACAAATAGTGGCTAATTAGAAAATTGATTAATTAAGGAAATGAATAAAACTGAAAATGCCCAAATGAAAGACATGAAGACATTGCGGATAGTACAAATACAAAAGAAACATTCTTCTGTAGCAATGAAATGAAATTCGTGTCGGGGGCGACACCTGCTCACGACCCGACGTTCGATAGAACAAGAGAGCCATCTATCGACCCGTTCTCCAGACGTTGGTGTAAGACTGGGTCGTCTTCTCGAAATTAACTAAGGGTCCGTAAGTGTGATCGATGTCTATCTCGGCTTCTTCGTCTATCTCATCTCTCACCCGTCACACCCCATCTGGCCGGCGGGTCGGTAAATGTAAGTCGCAAGTAATTAGCGAAGTCTTGCCTATATTTCTTATGCTGTTGCAGCTTCGTGTGTCCATCTAGGAGAAAATGCCAAAAATCAATTTTGTCCTTTTCCGATTCGTTATACACGTAGCCCACCACCATTCCCCGCACCCATGTCACTGCATTGGTTTTTTGAACCGGGAAATAAGATTCTTGGGGGAAAAAAAGTGTGTCTGATGAAATTGTGTGAGGGGCGGAGCGTAACAGTAACGCCAATATCTGTTGTGCCAAGTGCCACACTGGAGCCGTCCCACTACATGTTAAACGATGTTCGTCAGTGTCCACTGTTGCGCAGCCTAGACATAGTGGAGTGTCTGCCAAATGAATCGCGTGCCGCCGTTGATTCGTTGCGAACTTCCTATTTATCACCACATACCATGTTGAGCGTACCGACGTTGGTAGGTAAACGTTCCGTATAACGCGCCATATCTGTCGCCAGTTCTTGTCTGGGTACTTCTTTTCCAGGGTATTCCTGGGGCACCGGCGCAGTAAGAGTTGGTATACGTCTCGCGTCGTCGGTAGTCGTGTTGTTGGGAAGGAATCTCTGACATAGCTAAGCTCCAAAAAAAAAAGACTTGAAATGTGACAGCTTCGGTGAAATATGGCCCACATCGACTGGGGGCAGCATTGAAGTGGGCGCTAGTACATCGGCCAACGCACCCGAGATATTGCGAAAGTGACCGCGCCACTGTCGGAACATCGTACTGACGAATAACGCCCGTGCCTTTTCATATACGTTAACTAGACCAAGTCCACCCTCTCCAGGTGGTAGCGTAAGCGTTGTGTATCGGATCTTAAACAGGTGTCCCACACTCACGTAGGTTCCGAAAGTTGCTTGTATCCGTGATGCCATTGTGCGCGTTAAAGGCAGGACATGCGCTACGTGAGTGAGTCTCGGTGCTAGGTATACGTTAACATAGGTCACCCTCTGAATCATATCCAACGCTCTTAATTTCTGTAACAGCACCATTGTCCGCATCAGCTGCAATATGCGTCGGTAGTTATCCGCTGCTGTCCGCTGCACATCCGTGTGGAACGTAATACCTAGGCATTTTATGGTCTTAACTAAGATGAGCGGGCCTTCCTCCCCCGGTTGTAATCCTCGACCGACATTCATGCAGCGTGATTTTTGTAGATTAAGCACGCTTCCTGCCGCCATCCCGTATCGCTGTATCCATGCCAACGCATGAAAGGTCAGTTGTGGCAACGGCACTCCCTCCAACCGTCTTCGGAGACCATATAGACAGGGTTCCAAAGCCATTGCATACAAAAATATCGAAAGGGGGCAACCTTGACGAACTGACCTTGAAATAACAATGTAGTCAGTGCCCCGCCCATGCACCGAGACCTTTGATCGTACGCCGTGTAACAATCGCATGATCACTAGGATGAAGGCCTGTGGGATTCCCAATCTGCCCATCACCGCATGCAAAAAGGTATGATCCACTCTGTCGAACGCATGATCGAAGTCAATAGCGACGAGTGCCCCACGCACTCGGCATGCCGCTGCTAATGCGATGATATCTCGGTAGTCACTGAGCGCCGTATGTACGTTGCTCTTACCGCCGAGGCAAGTTTGATCCATGAGGAGTCTATCAGAAAGTGAAGACCGCAGGCGAGCCCCAAGGATGCGCGCGAAAATCTTATAGTCGCAGTTCAAGAGAGTGAGTGGTCTATAATCTCCTGGATTTCTGCCACCGCGTGGTTTGGGTATTGGGATGATGATACCCTCCGTGAATTCGGCAGGTATCTCAGTCTGCGGTAACAGGAGTTCGTTGTACATCTGAATCCAGGTCCGTCCCATGAGGTATGCAAAGGCGCGGTAAAATTCAATTGGGAAACCGTCCTGTCCTGGGGACTTGTTCGGAGCCCCCTTGGCAATTGCGTCTGTCAGCTCGTCCTCTGTTATCGCTGTGATGAAAGTCTCTGCATCCAGTGGTGGTCCTCTGTCTGGCATTTCCGAGATGACATCATGTAGTGTCTCGTGGTTCACATGGACAGGTCCATATAACTGGCGGAAATAGTCGGTGAACACATGCGCAATATCACGCTGGTGCACAACTTGCTGGCCAGTGTCAGAGATTAGTTCCCTGATCAATGTCCTGCGTCGTCGTTGGCGTTCACGTATCACGTGGTGCATGGAGGGGGTTTCGGCAGCAACTGTGTCCGCCAATCTCGCCCGGACCATTATACCTTCCATCCTTAGTCTCGTCAGCTGTAATAACTTGGCTTTTATCCTGCGCATGGCCGTGTGCCTTTCCGGCGATGGTTGTTGGGTCATCAGCTCCCTCAGGGCTGTAAAATAAAAATCAGCCGTTGTGCGGGTCCACTGCGATTTGTCCTGCCCGTATCGTATCAACGTTCGCCGTAACGTTGGTTTTGCGCATTTAACCCACCACTGGAGAACCGAGGTGTATGCTCGTTGGCGGCGAACGCAGGTCTCCCAGGCCGCCTCTATCGACCGGTGACATTCAGTGTCACGTAAAAGTGCACAATTCATTTTCCAGTGACCTTTACTCCGCCATATCTTCTGACGCGTTAGTGAAATCGTACAGACGTACGCCATATGATCCGTAAAAGCCGCTGGCCAGATTTCGGCATCCAGTATCGTCGTCCGTAGAGCTCGTGTCACGTACACTCTATCAAGTCTATTCGCCGAGTGTCCCGTGACAAACGTATAACCCGGTCTGTCACCATGCTGCAGTTCCCAGGTATCCAGAAGCGCCATTTCGGTAATCAACGCACGCAGTTCCATGCATTGCACATAATGAGGTACTTGGTCCTTTTTGTCGACGACACAATTAAAGTCGCCGCCTACGATATAGTTATCAAAGCGTCCAGCGAACAACGGTGCTATCTCTTCGGTGTAAAAAGCCGCCCTTTCTCTTCGTTTTGTGGAGCCAGATGGTGCGTATAAATTGATGAAACGAACGCCGTCGACAGTGATCGCTATGCCGCATGCCGAAGGGAGAGACCTGACGTCCTCCACTCCTATTCCGTCCCTGGTGAGAATCGCCACACCGCATCCACTTTCATCGTGCACTGAATAATGTGCCTCGTAACCGTAGAACTCTGGCGGCGATGTGAAACGCACTTCTTGTAGGAGTACAATATCCACGTCCGCAGCGCGTAACATATCTTTCAGCATTTGAATTTTAAGCGGTGTCCGTATGCCATTAATATTTATCGTGGCAATGCGGTACGCCTGGCTTGTGTTCATCAGTTGTAGGGCGGTGTCATTAAGCGTCCATCTGCACCCCCGGTGCTCCTCAACACACGAAGTTGGTCAACATTTCCCGACCCCTCCCGGCCTCTGGGCAGGACTGTCCTCAATCGTCGCGTTCGTATTTTCATCCTGTTCCTGTTGGTCCATTTCTTGCGCCCAGTCCCCCAGAATATTTCCGGAACTGGTCGAAGGATGGGAGGTAACGTTGTCATCGCTCTGATGTTGGACAGTTGTCATCTCCACTTCCGCCTTCCGGTCACCAGAAGGAGAGTTCAAGTTTTCGTCGCCGTGTAGTTCCTGCATCGACATCTCGGTATCTGTTGAATCCACTGGTCTCAGGTCGATACTGTCGTTGTCGTCCACTGTCCCCTCGGGACTATGGCTATCGTCAGCAGAAGTCAGTCGACGCTTCTTTCTTCTCTTCGGCGAACGCTGTTTCCGTTGCCTTGCTTCCGCATCGGCTGTTGGGGTTGCGTATCCTCCGTCTTGGGCCTGGCCTATCACGCTCTCGGTGGAAGCACTGGCAGCCACCACGGATGAGCCTGGAGCGGCCGTCAGCGGCATCTCTTCCGTGGTGTCCTGTGTCTGCTGTGGTGGAACCGGTGGTCGGAGTTCCAGTCCGTTGGTGTCCATGTTCTCTGTAGGGAGCAGCTGCGGGTGCCCAACGGAAGTCTCCCTCACGTCGCCTCTCAGGGCTTCCACAAAGGTCAACGGCAAGACAGTCGTCGGTTGTGGCGCCTGAACGTCATCCCGTGGAGTCTGCACTAAACGTCGCTGGAGGCATTCCGAGCGGACGTGACCTTCTTTCCCGCACCCCGAGCAAGTGCGAGGTTGCCCATCATAGATTATAATCGCTCGACAACCTCCTATGTACAAATAAGAGGGGACGTGCTTTCGCAGTTCTATCCGTATTTGTCTCACCCCATTTAAAACGTGGTAAAACTCGTCCATTTTTCGGCCACATGGGATAGAACTGTACCGTATGTCGAAAGGCGTCGGTAACAAGTTCAGACGGGACCTCAAACGGAAGTTCGAAGACTCGTATAGTGCGGATCCCCATTCCCGCGTGATCGACCGTAACCGCACCAACATTCCCGTCGGCATGACAGAAACGATACCCGTTCGGTGATCGTTGTAAAAGTCTTTCGCAAGCAGCCTCGTCAACAAGCTTGACATAGACGACGCTTGAAACGAGCGATAAATTGATTCCCACGATTTCCTGTGGATCGATTTTTACTTCTTCTCTGAAGAAACGTTCAATCTCGTGTGCCTGTGGTCGTGTATAGTCGTTCGCAAAACTGAACTTCAAAGTCGTTTTTCTGTACGAGTGTGCCATCTCGTTCTAGACTCACAACACCGCACACGCGAAGCTGCTCCGGCGTAAACAAACAGGCGCGCGCACCACAGCGCGGCCGGCAGGCAACACGGTCCGCACTGTGTCACTGCCGAAGGCAGACTGCTTTAACCGCACGGCCACTTCGGCCGGCAGTAAACTTCAGATACAGATAACCATTATTAAAGCGTGTACATGAAAAGAGCTTGCAAAAGATCGCGAATGCTGATGCCAAATAGTCGATAAGTCTTTTAGTGACATTGAAAGAAATATCAGACACATAAAGACGACAGGAAACGGAGAATGAATGTTCAGTAACCTCTAAGATAGTTACCCCACATTGCAGAACGGTTTTCGCTTGATTATTGACTGCGCCTAGTGAAAATTAATTAAATATTTTTTTCCCCTTTGAGAGTTTTCACTGTAAATTTCGGTCTGTTCTACGTCAGCGGTTGCGACTGTAATTCTGAATGTCAGGAGCACAAACTTTTACCGTCAATTTCCAACTTTCATACGAGTACTTTCCTCGAACGTTGGAAAGGGATAGCCCTTGTTTTCTCTACTTCTTTCCCGACCTCCTGTTTTACTGTGGAAGAACGTATTCCGATTTCTCTAACTTCTCTTCAGTTTCCAGTGGATCTAGTTTAGAGGGAGTGAAATGGAGAAATAGGTTTGGAATCATAGTTTTTTCATATTTCCAGTATATATTTTACAGTTAATCTTTTCTGTATTTCTTTTTCTGTACGGGCATGACATGTTCGTCTCTCACTATGTACCATGTTCTGATTTCAGCAGTAAATAATAATAGATCTGAAGAGCTCGAGACGCGAATTTTTGATTTACGAAAGGTTTAAATTCTTGTCCCTTTCGGATTTCGACAAATAATAATATAAATGTTGTACAACGTTGGTTGTTCTCAGGCGGCTTATATAAACTTTCCAAATTTAATTAGTTGGATGACTCCTTCCCATGTTATCCAAATAACAATCAGTTTCACACCGTAAATAAACTTAAATTCAGTGTATACACAATTCAGAATATGGAACCACCAACTGTATAATAAAATGCCGACAGTGAAAATTTTCTGCAGACCGGACCTCGAACCCTGATTTCCCGCTTATTGGCTATCCGTGCACGACTCCGGGGCAGACCAAAAATTCCATATGTCGTCAGCCATGCATGTACAACCTGTACTCGTACATTCACTGTGTAAATTTCCGTACAGGCCTAATGGTAAGGTGACCGCTAGCGATGAGCGGGAAATCCAGGTTCGTGTCTCTTTCCGGCACAAATTTTCATGGTTGTCAGTCAATTCTACAGCTGATGGTTGCCCACATTCGCAACTACGAATGCATTTTAAGTGTTTCATAAAGGATGTACTCACTGCAGCGCCCGTTGCTTCGGGCATGCACGCAGGTCCAAAGTCCAAAGGATCATTTCATCGTAATTCAGAATAATACAGGCTCTGCAGTATCGTATTAATAAATTTGTTCCCTTTTTGTTATCTATCATACTGATCGAGGTCACTCTCTGATCCAATGATTTTTTGTTATTCTCTTCAGTTAGCGTAAACATTTCATGAAAAATTTAATCTTTAGCTACACTAATTCCCTGTGTTTTGTACGTTTTTTACTATCGTAGTTGTTTGTAACATTTCGAGGCACACTTCCATTCCTCGCTGTAAGTGTAGATAATTTTTTCATTCATTGTTACACTATTTACTGCTGTCCGTTTCCCACACTTCGTTCCTTTTCACTTGCAGGGTTACTAAATGTGTAACTTTATATCATTTGTTACATCAGCAGTAGAAATCTCGTGATCACTTCATCCACGGCTACAGGGTCGAGGATGCTGATATGAATGTGTGTTGCGATACTTATCGACAAATACTGGGTTGTCGAGGTCGCCAAGTTGCCACCTGTAATCTAAGCCCTGCGTCACGCTATCAAGTATTTCGATTTCCTGAATTTCGCCATCCCTGGACCAAAAGTGCAAAACTGGGCCCCTGGCACTTAGCGGACCGGTATATAAGGCCGTGTGGTCGCGCTACGGGGCATCTCCTCTCCAGACACCAACAGTCGAACATGATGAGGCAGGCCGTTCTGGTGCTGGCACTCGCTGCCTGCGTGTTGGGTGAGTGGCGTCGCTGTCGTACTATGTCAGGGCACGCAGCCATTCATACAGCTTCTGCTGGTCTGTCTGTGTCTCTAGCTAACGTAGGGAAATCATGAAATAACCGAAACAGTGTTTTTGCAGTATAGGACCTAAGGTTTCCTCTACTTCCACAGTTTCTATTTTCCGCTTGAAGAACGTTTGTACTTATTTGTGTTTATTCATGAGAGATGGGCGGTGCCCACAGGTCACTGAGAGTGGTTTTAATTCTGTTTCAGCTGCTGAGCTGCCAGTCCGCCGTATTCCACACAGCGGACCCCACAGGAAGTTTGGCCTGAAGCACAGTCGCATCACCGGAGGCTCAGATGCCTCCCTGGGTAAGTCGCTCCTTCATGCCGTGATGCGTACTCCGTAAATAAGAGCGAGCGATGTGGCGCACTTGCTGGCACACTGGACTCACATCTACGTCCAGTTATTAAGACTTAGTCTTTCCGCAATTTCTCTGAATCCTTTATGGAAAATGCTCCGTTGAAAAGGAACATCCGATTTGCTTCCCCATACTTGATAAATTCCGAGCCTGTGCTTCGTCTCTAACCATCTTAATGTGAATGAGACCTTAACCTCCAGTCTTCTTTCCTTCCTTCTGATAATGGTACCTGTCAGTCTTCTTATGTGCTAAATCATCCATCACCTCCAACACATGTTATATACTTTTGTCAGTGGACAGTCACTCGTAATAAGCTGCTGCTTTTTTTTTTTTTTTTTTTTCGTCTGTATTCTGAGTTGTCTGATCTGTCCCCTTAGGATTTGCACCAACCTCCTCGTCTAAGTGTAGCACTTACACATAATGTCCTAGTTTACATGTTGGATATATTCTAATCCCCGTTTCTCTCAATAGTTTTGGCCATAGAAGATATTTCGTGATGTCTTAACACACGTCCTATCACCGTGTCCCTTCTTCTACTCATTGTTTTTCACATGTGTCGTTCCTCATCAGTTCTGTGGAGAACCTTCTTATTCCCCAGGCCAATCGGTTGGATGCAGTCTGCACTGTAAGTTGGGTTGACGCACATATTTGGTACGGTGCATGAAGGAGCTACCATGTTTGGACGTTCCTCTGATCACATCGTGAATGAAGTTGCCCGATATGTTGATGTATCAGTGCGTACTGTCCTGAGTGTCTACAAGGAATGTGCATTACTATCAGTCACGTAACATGGCGTAACAACAGTGTCACGTAAATGATTCTAACCCACACAGAGCAGAGACATGGTCGCGACTTGTCAGTAACAATCTGTTTCATACCCAGCAGGAATAAATTGCACCTGTCACTGAATGTAGGCTCATCTCAACCAGATTCGAAAAAAAGGAGACTACACGAAATGCATATTCTGAGTCGGCTACTTCACGAATGGTGGCACATAAGATTGTACATCTTGAGTGGGCAGTAGCTGACTGGAACCGTGTAGTGTGATTCGACGAGATGTGATTTCTCGCGTTTTCAAATGATGCAAAGCATCGAGTGCAGCAACAGCCCATTGAGGAATGACAGGGGCCGTGTGTCGAGAATGTAGTTTAGCCCGAGGTGGTCCTGTGCAGCTTTTGGGATGTATTTCGTATCTTGTCTTCGGCCACTCAGCTAGGTTACAGCGAACGTAAACGGAGATGTTTGTTTCGACACACTTGGTAACAAGGGGTTGCCTTTTCTCGTACATCTTCCTGTTGAGTATCTTGTGTACACTCGATACTCTTGAAAAGACGGCAATCGTATTCACAGGGGTGCACACACACGTTCCTGGCAAACACTCAGGGTTTAAATCAGATCTCGAATGAATCTGTTTATCATTTAATCGCTTCAGATACATATGGCAAATGTGAAGAAACTTCGGAACTACTTTCCTAGCCCAACCGAGGTAATTATCAAGGCTAGAGGCCGTGCTACATGATACAGCGTGAAGACCCCTGATGGTGATAAAGTTTTTGTCCATTGTTCTTATATTACATTGCTAGACACTGGTCTCCTGTATGACTCAGTTTTCATTATACAAACCTACATGAAAACCACTCAGTGCATCAATGTTGACTGTTGCTGGCACCAAACGATTAGCTCTACAATATTACTTTCTATCGTGAGAAAATACCTCCAGCTGTGCTTTACCGGAGAGAAAGCTTTTTTGGATATTGCTGTTACATCTTCAGTCCCAAGCCTGGTTTGATGCAGCTTTCCATGCTACTGTATCCTGTGCAAGCCTTTGGACCTCCGAATAACTACTGCAACCTACATCCTTCTGAATATGCTTACTGCATTCATCTCTTAGTTTCCCTCAACAATTTTTATCCTCCTTTCCCCCCATCAACACACAAACACACACACACTCATACTTCCCTCGAATACTAAATTGATGATTCCTTGTTGATATCTCAGAATGTCACCTATTGAGCGATCCCTTCTTTTAGTGAGATTGTGCCACTTGTCTTCCAGTTCCATTCAGTACTTCCATACTCATCTAATCTTCAACATTCTGCTATAGCGCCACATTTCAAAAGCCTGTATACTCTTCTCGTCTAGACCGTTTATCGTCCATGTTTCACTTTCATTTATGCCTGCATTTCAAATACCTTCTGGAAAGACGTCTTAACACGCAAATCTACATTCGATAGAAACAAACTTCTTTTGTTTAGAAATGCCTTCCTTGCTATTGCCAGTCTACATTTCATATCCTCTCTACTTCGGCCATCTTCAGTTATTTTGCTGCCCAAATAACAAATCCCATCTACTGCCTTTAGTGTCTCGTTTCCTTACGTAATTCTCTCAGCGTCACCTGACTTAATTCGAATACATTCCATCAACTTAGTCTTGTTTCTGTTGGTGTTCATATTATATCCTCCTTTCAAGTCACTGTCCTTTCCGATCAACTGCTCTTGCAAGTCCTTTGCTGTCTCTGACAGAATGACGATGTCATAGAAAGACCTCAAAGCTTTTATTTCTTCTCCATGAACTTTAATTCCTCGTAGAAATTTTTCTTTTGTTCCTATCGCAGCTTGCTCATTGTACAGATTGATTAACACCGAGATTAGACTGCAACACTGTCTCACTCCCTTCTCAATCACTGCTTCCAGTTCATGCCCTTCAACTCTTGCAACTGCCATCTGGGTTATTTACAAGTTGTAAGTAGCCTTTTGCTCACAGTATTTTACCCCTGGTACCTTCAGAATATCAAATAAAGTATTACAGTCAATATATCGGAAAGCTTTCTTCACGTCTACAAATTCTATAAACGTATGTGTGCCTCTCCATAACCTATCTTCTACGAGAAGTAGTAGGTTAACCACTGCCTGCCTTGTTCCTACATTTCAAAACAACTTTAGTCTTTTGTAACGAAGTACTGATTACCATGACATTCATAATACAAAATATAACCGAATACAATCAAACTTCTATCTCTCATAGCAGCTGCGCCCGTAGAGAAACAGTATATCATGCTTATCAGTACATACATGTACTAATCAGTGCATGTATGACCGAAAAAGCGGATACCATCCTCATACAGTTAAGGTTGACGGGCCAATGATCTTGAGTGCGGATGCACCCACGTTACTCAAACTCTTAAGGGAATCGGTAGATTGAGTATGGTGGACAGTAAGTTGGAAGTGTGTGTCTCACGGGGGAAAGTGCCAGAGATAAGTCCCTGAAATAGCAGTATCTTCTGTGTCCTCGGTGGCTCAGTCGGATAGAGGATCTGCCATGTAAGCAGGAGGTCCTGGATTCGAGTTGTAAGCAGCTAATGGTCTGGCTTTCATTGAAATGTCATTCTTCGAGAGCTGCAAGATTTTCATACCAATCTTTTATTGCCGGTATTGTGGGCCGGCCGCGGTGGCCGTGCGGTTCTAGGCGCTCCAGTCCGGAGCCGCTGCTGTTGCTACGGTCGCAGGTTCGAATCCTGCCTCGGGCATGGGTGTATGTGATGTCCTTAGGTTAGTTAGGTTTAAGTAGTTCTAAGTTCTAGGGGACTGATGACCACAGCAGTTGAGTTCCATAGTGCTCAGAGCCATTTGAACCGGTATTGTTGACGTTGCTTCCTGGTACTGGTAGACGCGCTGAGCCGGCGTTCTGTGTGCGCAGGCCAGTTCCCGTACCAGGTGTCCCTGCAGTGGGTGCAGCTGGGGCTGGCGTCCCACACGTGTGGCGGCTCCATCGTGAGCGCCAGCGCCGTCGTCACCGCAGGCCACTGCGCCGACCCCGCCTTCATCGGGCACTACGAGGTGAGCACGAGGCTGCCTGACGTTTATCACAACGGAAGGCAGTAAGTAATGACGAAATTATCATTAATGTAGTTAAGCAAATACACCTCATCTCTATAATGTACTGTCGCGATGAAGGATGTTAGTACATACAGTGAGGTGAAAAAAATCAGCCGGCCGGAGTGGCTGAGCGGTTCTAGGCGCTTCAGTCTGGAGCCGCGCGACCACTACGGTTGCAGGTTCGAATTCTGCCTCGGGCATGGATGTGTGTGATGTCCTTAGGTTAGTTAGGCTTAAGTAGTTCTAAGTTCTAGGGGACTGATGCCCTCTGATGTTAAGTCCCATAGTGCTCAGAGCCATTTGAACCATTTGATAAAAATCATGGGATAGCTTCTAATTCCGTGTCGATCCCCCTTTTGCCAGGCGTAGTGTCGCACCTCAACGTGGCATGGACTCAGCAAGTCCCTGGGAGTCCCTGCAGAAACACTCTCTCATGCTGAATCTACAGGACTCCATAACGGCGAAAGCGTTGTCGATGTCGGACTTTGTGCACGAACTGACTTCTCGATTATGTTCCATAAATGTTCGATGGGGTTCATATCAGGCAATATGGTTCGCCAAATCATTCACTCCAGTTGTCCAAAATGTTCTACAAAGCAATCACGAACAACTACGGCCGAGTGACAGGGCATATCGTTGTTTGGAAAGATGAAATCCATGAATTTTGCAACCGATCTCCAAGTAGCCGAACGTTACAATTTTCCATCAATGATCGGCTGAATTGGTTAGAGAACCCAGTCCATTCGGTGTAAACACAGGCAACACCATTATGGAGCCACCACCAGTTTTTCCAGTGTCTTATTAACAACTTGGGTCCATGGCTCGGTGGTTCTTCGCCACACGCGAGACCTACCATCCCTCTTACTAACAGATCTGCCCAGGCCATAGTTTTCCGGTCGTCTAGGGCCTATGCGCCCAGGAGAGGCGTTGTGGGCGATAGCGTGCTGTTAGCAAAGAAGCTTGAGTGAGGCATTTCTTGCCATTCCCCGTTAACGGATACGTCCCACATTGATTTCTGCGATTATTTCACACCGTGTTACTTGTCTGCTAGCACTGCAACTCTACCAAGACACCGGAGTTCTCGGTCGTTAGTGAGAGGTATTGTTAGAAATTTGGTATTCTGAGCACATTCTTGACCTTGTGTATCTGGGAATATTGAATTCCCTAACGATTTCCGAAGTGGAACGTCCCATGTGTCTAACTCCGTCTACGATTCCACGTTCAAAGTCTTTTGATTCCCATCGTGTGGCCCTAATCACGTCGGAAATCTTTTCACAAGGATCACATGAGTAAAAATCAGACTGTGTAAGCGATAGTACATGTGTGCATATCGGTATCCAATGACTTCTGTCATCTCAGTGTGCTTCACCCTTCTCTGACAACTGTTGGAATCATTTTTGTATTGCCTATTGGGAATGGAGAAACTTGCTTTAGATCTTTAGCTACAGAACAAATTTTACGGTCCCATATTAAGCGACACATAATGTCCACATTGTCTTCTCAATTGTGCTGAGTCATACTCCACATGAATGAGACCACTGTGTGCATCGGTAAGTCATCTATCCAATTGTTGGGTCGGACAATTGCATATAGTTCCTGAGAGGGTAGATATGTATTAGATAGTATAACATAACTCTAGTCCCCTAGTGCGTTCGAATGCCCTGACAGCTAATACTGTTCTAAGAAACGGAAATAACTCTCTCTGACTGCGTTGTCTCCTGTCGTGTGTTTCAGGCCGTGGCTGGTATCAACTCACTGAACTCCAACGGCCAGAGGGTGCGCGTATCCCAGCAGGTAGTGCACCCAGACTACGCGGACGTTGAGTAAGTGTCACACACAAATTCTATATTAAGCGTGGTGTAAACCTGTCTGGGATGAATACGTTATAGCCTGTTAATCTTGGCGGTACTGTTCTTGAGAATGTGACTAAGAGTTATAATAATGGATTGGTTCTGATTACTCAGAGGTATCCTCGTGTGGAGTTTGCAAACGGTTTTCATTCTTCCGTAGAGTTTTATTCTCCAGTGCCGCCGGCGAGTTCCCAATCATTTAGTCTTATAACAATCGTTAATAACGAATGTCGAGATTATCGCTCTGTCTTTCGGGTTACAGGACTCTGCTTCTGGTACACTGTATGACCATTAGTTACGTACCAATATGATATATGTACTGCATATATGCCTGCAATAATGGTTTTTCAAGTGACGATGGGTGTTTAATTTGATTTGTCGTTTGTTCTACAGTAATGTCGCCATCAACGACATCGCCGTCTTCCTGCTGCAGTCCAGCTTTTCTCTGAGCGGCAACGTACAGGCCATCTCGCTGCCCACCGCTGGATCCGTCCCCAGTGGTAAGTCAATCACCTCTTCCGGCATCATGGCTATTTATAAAAAAATGTGTGGCCGCTAGTATTGATTATTTTACTCGTTTCCTTATTACTTCTTCTGATGAATTTGTAACCATGAACAGGAATCAGAATTTTTCGTCCTCTTCTGCTAAAGCTGATTAAACTAAACGGAAACCCGTCATGCGATCACGTGGCGCACTACAGGAGGGTTTACGGCTAGACCTTATTTTTTACAGTTGGTTCGACGGCTACTCTGTCCGGCTGGGGCAGCGTCAGCACGGGTATCATACCCAACTACCCCGACATCCTGCAGTGGGTCGACGTCAGCATCATTAGCAACACCCAGTGCGCGCAGCTGCTGGGCAACAGCCCGCTCAACGATGAGAACATCTGCACCGGCCCCGTCAACGACGGCATCTCCGCCTGCTCGGTACGTAGCTGACTACTACAAGTCACATGAGTGGTGGTGAGCTAAGCGTGTTAACCCTTTCGCGTTACATTAGCAGTATATGTGCCTGTAACCTATTTTTGCAGCGTCATTTGAAACATCTGATACGTCAGTTGCGTAGGATAATTTATGCCGTGTCACGTTATATCTTTTTGTATCACGTGTGCCTTGTAGATTAGGAGATCAAATTACAGTTATTTTGCTGAGCATGGCGTTTTCTGTCCCGCGCACCCTAGATTGTACGTATTTTGGTGCACTATTGGTCGTTTGTAACATCCGTTACGTCAGTTCATTAGGATTATTCATGCTCTTCAAATAATATATATTTGTGTAATCAAATCGTACGTGACCGATAGACTCATATGCAAAAAAGGACCACGACCAGGTGATAGCTGTAGTGATTTGCGACGTAACAAACAAGAGCGGTTAACGACGGTGTTGGCAGCAGTGATGGAATGCGGTCAACAGGAGTCAGCATTCTTTTATGTATGTTTAACTGCTCGTGCACCGAACCGTCAGTCCTTTCTGCCTGCTGGGCGTAAGTGAATGCCCTTAGCGATATGGCCGTCTACCTGCCAGGCCTACAAATGTACTCATAAACGCAAAATGGTTAATATTTCTATCTTATTCACTTGGTGGTGGCACAGTGTTAATCTACCTTAGCAGGCACCACAATAAGAACATGGTTTTGTTCACTATTTCGTCTGCATACGCTAGAGTTTCAACAAGGGACTTCTTTGTGGTAATTCTGGGTAAAACGAATGATCAGTCTGAGAGCAGCCTTACAGACCACCTGCAATGTTGAAGTTTCACTCTCTCCGCAACATATGAACGTTCGGAGATCTATAAATGTGGAACAACTAACAATAAAGAAGTTAGCAGTTATTGTAGAGCGTGATGTGTGTCGTAGAACGAGAGTGAGTGTGCTGACCACGTGGCTTGGTTTTCTCCAGGGAGACTCCGGCGGACCGCTGGCCCAGGACGGAGCCCTCATCGGAGTCGTGTCCTGGGGCATCGTGCCCTGCGGCTCTGCTGGAGCGCCTTCCGTCTTCACCAGGGTGTCCGCTTTCTTGGACTTTGTCAACCAGTACGCCTGAATACGTCGTGCTGCAATTGTTATCTGATCTGAGACTAGAGTAATAAAAATACTCTAAAAATTTATCTGCGTTCTTCGTTATTGTGTGCCGTTTAATCCACAATTCTCCTAAGTTGTTGGTTGAAACCGGGATACACAACTGGTTTCATAATGAGCTTGCATAATTCAGTTTTACAGAAACTGCAAAATCGCATTACAATATTCTCTGCTGGCGTTTTCTTCTGGTCTCCATTCCTTTCAATTCACATTACAAACCAAGTTTGGCATGAATCATATATACCATTTATTATATGCATTAATGACGGGGAACGCAGCCAGCAACAAAACTTTAAAAAAGCTTTATTGTATTGCCACGAGAGGTTTCTGGGAGATATACCGATTTTGAGATAGCTACCTATGTTTTCTGCTGTGGTAGCTTAACAGACGTTCTTATGCAAGGCTGGAGCGGATGTCGGGCTGCTAACGAACGTAATACTGTAGTAACACAAGGCTAGCCAGCCAAAACGGTGACAGTAATAAAACAAATCTTTCTTAAAAGCTGTCTGTTCTCCATTAACAACCCTTAACAGAATAGCAGCCACGGAGTTCAAAAAGGTGTAGCGTGGGTAAAATAACACCAATACTTATTATGTATGTTGCCCGTGCCGTTGAAAGAGAAGCCACGAAATTGAATTTACGAATCGGAAGCGAGAGTCCTAAAGAAAACAAACGTTATTAACATACTGCATCATCATTCTTAATGTCTACGTAGTTATTTCTCACAGCATAGTCAAATTCCTCCCAGCTAGAAACCGGTTTCTTGATGTCGCCACTGTCGAATGTTTGTCTTTGTTGGCAGAGCCACAACTGCACCTTCTCTTGCATCGCCTCATCGCTATTAAACTGAATTCATCGGAGGTGATCTTTAAGTTTTGAAAAGTGAAGAAAATCGGATGGGGTCAAGTCGAGGTGTATGGGGGATGATCGATGTCAGTGATCCCAAGGCGACGGGTTGTTGCACATGTAGCGCTGGTGTGTGGTCTGACATTGTCATGCTAAAGGAGGGGGGGACTCGTGTGTAGGTGAACTCTTCAAATTCCATAATCGATTCCGAAACTCGTTAACAGCACTCGGTTTCTCACGCACCAACATAGTTAAGTTAAATATGAGTATGTCTATAGGACACGCTACAATTCGAATACCTCTAGTGGCAGAAGACTGCAAATACGTATGTACACATGAAGAATATATATATATATATATATACATATATATATATATATGTAGAATATTAATGAGACTTGTTCTATTGAAAAAGCTTTAGGAGGTTTCACACACAATTTGGTGGGACTTCTGTTCAGCATGCCCTCGTAAATTATAGTTATGATAATCAACTGACACATAAATAATCAGTACGCTATTTAAAACAATAACAACACCATGAATGCAAACAGTATACAGAATTCACCTTATCTCATAAGTCCACGCTGCAAGAATTTTTTTTTTTTTTTTTTTGTGTTTCACGAAAACACCGTTCGAAAGCAGAGAAACCAAAGACATGCACATAACTTCGTTTCCGCACCAAAATGAATCGTAATTTAAGTAAAATGTTTTGAAACTAGTTAGGGAAAGAGGGAGTCGACGTTAATTTCTTGTTTTTTCGTTTTTCATGCCGAAAAGGGGTACGTGGGCTTCCCATTAGTGGCGTTTCTGACCCTATTGTAGGCGCCGACCGAGCTGGGGTTTCCCTACCACTGTGTCAAAAAAAAAAAAAAAAATGGTTCAAATGGCTCTGATCACTATGGGACTTAACATCTGTGGTCATCAGTCCCCTAGAACTTAGAACTACTTAAACCTAACTAACCTAAAGACATCACACACATCCATGCCCGAGGCAGGATTTGAACCTGCGACCGTAGCGGTCACGCGGTCCCAGACTGAAGCGCCTAGAACCGCACGGCCACACCGGCCGTCTACCACTGTGTCCCCACTGCTGACGTACGCCAGTCGTTCACCAGCAGTGGATGTGTTCCGTGTACTGAAGGGTGTCGGTGATGTCATTACCTAAGCTACTTGACTTCTGTACACTGTGAGTAATGAAAATGATTACAAGTGGGTGCTTAAAAAACATGATGAGTATACGAACTGGAGTGCATGAATTCCAAACGAAGCAAGTGCCTAGACCGTCTAAAAATGGCAAACGGCAGAATCGTGGCTTGACAGAAACACTCTCGTATTTCTGACTAAGCAGATTAAGAACAGAATGCATAACTGCAGGGAAATAGTTGACGAAGAAAGATCAGGGCCTGTTTCCAAGTTTTAAACGGGAAATTCAAGATTTGAAAGATAAAAGTTTAGATTTCTTCGCAAGTATGCCAGGTTATGAGAACTCTAAGACTGCGAAAACCCAGAGCCCTGCCACTAGTTCATAGATTCAACAGAAAGAAGATAGCCGCGCTGGGTAGCCTCGCGGCCTGAGGCTCCTTGCTATTGTTCGCTCGGTTACCCTCGTCGGAGGTTCTAGTCCTCCCTCGGGCATGGGTGTGTGTTGCCCTTAGCGTAAGTTAGTTTAAGTTAGGTTAAGTAGTGTGTGAGTCAAGGGACCGATGACCTCAGTAGCTTGGTCCCATAGGAACGTACCACAAATTTCCAATTTGAGCGAAGACATTTGAGGGAAATTAACTGAAGGTAGTAGTTTTATAGAAAAGTGATAATGTTTCTGTTGTCGACAAAAGGATACTAGTGGTCGGTTACGTAAATCCTGTGTCCAGGAAATCCAATGGTTAAATGGAAGTGCACTTATGGACGGGACAGGTTTCACTTCGGTCAAAATCTGCAGAAGCAAATACAAGAACTGCGAGTAACGGAGGAATACCAGCATACGGGAGAAGTCCGGCTGTGTCTCCGCATGTGTACTGGAGTGGCACAACTGCCACTTGGTGGTGTTGATGAAGCGTGCATGTGAATAATGGAGGAAATGTCCAGTGGAGGAAATACGCAGACTTAATGGTCAATTAAGGGATGGAAAATTCTAGTTTACCAATTAAACTTGGAACGATTTTATGTAGTGGCTTAGGAACACGCACGCGGTCGAAGGATGGCATGGGAAACTAAACTCTTCAACAAATCTAAAGCAACTGAATGCATACTTTTGGCTAAATAAGCTGAAGGAGGAATGTTATATTTGAAATTAAAAAAAGATTCCACAGGCTTGCCTCTTCAAAAGAGAAGAAAAAGATACATAGGTCTTCATAATAGGCTAAAAGATGTAACAGGAATATACACTCTTGGAAATTGAAATAAGAACACCGTGATTCATTGTCCCAGGAAGGGGAAACTTTATTGACACATTCCTGAGGTCAGATACATCACATGATCACACTGACAGAACCACAGGCACATAGACACACGCAACAGAGCATGCACAATGTCGGCACTAGTACAGTGTATATCCACCTTTCGCAGCAATGCAGGCTTCTATTCTCCCATGGAGACGATCGTAGAGATGCTGGATGTAGTCCTGTGGAACGGCTTGCCATGCCATTTCCACCTGGCGCCTCAGTTGGACCAGCGTTCGTGCTGGACGTGCAGACCGCGTGAGACGACGCTTCATCCAGTCCCAAACATGCTCAATGGGGGACAGATCCGGAGATCTTGCTGGCCAGGGTAGTTGACTTACACCTTCTAGAGCACGTTGGGTGGCACGGGATACATGCGGACGTGCATTGTCCTGTTGGAACAGCAAGTTCCTTGCCGGTCTAGGAATGGTAGAACGATTGGTTCGATAACGGTTTGGATGTACCGTGCACTATTCAGTGTCCCCTCGACGATCACCAGTGGTGTACGGCCAGTGTAGGAGATCGCTCTCCACACCATGATGCCGGTGGTGGCCCTGTGTGCCTCGGTCGTATGCAGTCCTGATTGTGGCGCTCACCTGCACGGCGCCAAACACGCATACGACCATCATTGGCACCAAGGCAGAAGCGACTCTCATCGCTGAAGGCGACACGTCTCCATTCGTCCCTCCATTCACGCCTGTCGCGACACCACTGGAGGCGGGCTGCACGATGTTGGGGCGTGAGCGGAAGACGGCCTAACGGTGTGCGGGACCGTAGCCCAGCTTCATGGAGACGGTTGCGAATGGTCCTCGCCGATACCCCAGGAGCAACAGTGTCCCTAATTTGCTGGGAAGTGGCGGTGCGGTCCCCTACGGCACTGCGGAGGATCCTACGGTCTTGGCGTGCATCCGTGCGTCGCTGCGGTCCGGTCCCAGGTCGACGGGCACATGCACCTTCCGCCGACCACTGGCGACAACACCGATGTACTGTGGAGACCTCACGCCCCACGTGTTGAGCAATTCGGCGGTACGTCCACCCGGCCTCCCACATGCCCACTATACGCCCTCGCTCAAAGTCCGTCAACTGCACATACGGTTCACGTCCACGCTGTCGCGGCATGCTACCAGTGTTAAGGACTGCAATGGAGCTCCGTATGCCACGGCAAACTGGCTGACACTGACGGCGGCGGTGCACAAATGCTGCGCAGCTAGCGCCATTTGACGGCCAACACCGCGGTTCCTGGTGTGTCCGCTGTGCCGTGCGTGTGATCATTGCTTGTACAGCCCTCTCGCAGTGTCCGGAGCAAGTATGGTGGGTCTGACACACCGGTGTCAATGTGTTCTTTTTTCCATTTCCAGGAGTGTATAATGACTCGGGGGATTCACATGATCTTAAAAATGTCTGGCTTTGTAGTAGTAAATTAAAAGAGAAATTAGAATTAAGAAAATAAGTCAAAATGTTTATTCATTTGCTGAAGCAATGTAGGAAATAGAGGTAAAAATAAAAATAAAAAAATAAAACAAAAAATAAGAAAGTAAAAATGAAAAAGAAAACATTTGAACCTTCCTATGTAATATTTCCATAGACAGTCCCGGCCCTGAATACAATGTGAAGGGATGTTCTTATCACAAAACGGTCGGCAGAGTTTCCCCCACTGGTGCGGTTTCCTTTGGCTGTCGGAAACCATAGGACTAAAGCATTTATGGTCGTGTAACACGACGTTGGCGTCACGGGTCTCAAAGCACATGCTCAGCAAGCCCATGACAGCTGCAAATTTTTGAAGAATGCTGTTGGCATCTCCCGTGTAATGCAGTGGGAAGGCACAATAATTCATGGTAAATCACTGATGCCACAATGCAAGTCAAACCGTGTGACGATATGGTTATGGCGACTGCTCTAATTTAATTCGTTAGTCAAACAATGCGAATCAGTTAGGGGTGACGCTACATAAAACAGACGGCTGAGACTACAACTAGAGTCCAGTCTGAGGAGTTTTCTTGATATTAATCAATGTGATAATGCTACAGAAAGAATACCTTAATGCAGTGCTTTCCAGCTGGCGGACCCCTTCTTCAGTCGAAAATCCATGACGGACCCCTAGTCAGTCAAGAGCACAGTAACTTCAAATTTCAGAGTGAAACCCATGGGAACTGAAAGCTTCTTAATGCAGGTGCCATGTTCCCAATGACCTCCCCCCCCCCGAAGTATCGTATCAATAGTTTTTGGTTTAGAGATGAATGAAAACAATTTGCAATTAACGATCCAGTTTGAATTCCCACTGTATCCTGACACTTACTAGTTGATTTACTCCCTTTGTTCAACACTCTAAAGCCTGATAAAAATTACTTGAAATTTCACACGATGGAGCTTTCGTCCTCCAAGAGCAATCAACGTCACGTCCAAGCTGTTCGCTGTTGACAAGCTGTCGCTTGTGGTGTATTCACTTCCACTAATTCGCTACTGTTGTGTAAGGAGCATGCATATTTCGTAACAGTCGTGTGTGTTTGTGTGTGTGTGTGTGTGTGTGTGTGTGTGTGTGTGTGTGATTTCTCGTGAAATCCGAAGATAAATGTTCAGATGTATGTAAAGTCTTCCTTTGGTCGTCCTTCCTCCTCATTCATTTCAACTGGAAACTTCTCTTGTTGTGAAGGCGATGGAGAAACCGCAGCCTTCTTCAATGATCCTGACTTCAGCCACCGATCCACGTTAGAAGTAATAAACTGGTAAAAAGTTGACTTATGAAACAGGTAGTACACTGACAAGGCAAGTTAAACATTTAATGATGCCTGGGGCCGCATACGTGCCAGCGAGCGCTGTGATTGGTCGACAAAGCTCGCACCGCACATCTAGCGCCGTGAGCCGGCGCTCGAACGACCCCCGTATTGTTGCTAAACAGTCGATCAGAGAAGCCGCATTCTCCGGCACTAAACTGTGCATACGTTCTTACTTAGGAACCGCAAAGGCTGCTTGGGAATACGACCTGAAGTAAAAGTACACATGTTTTTAACACGAAAAAAACAATAGTGATGAATTTAATTTTCACGTTTTTATTCAATAATTTTACTCATTATTTTACACGATTTGGTGAAAGGTGGCCGCGGACCCCCTAGAAAGAGCTGGCGGACCCCTAAGGGGTCTGCGGACCACAGGTTGGCAAGCCCTGCCTTAATGGAACGAGACATATCGCTTCTGCCATCTATCAGCTCCAAGCCAGATCATTTCACTCGCACATGAATGTGCTTACTGGATCGATGTTTAGTCAGGTATTTGAATAGCCACTTTGTAGTATGCATTAGGAGACAATATGTATTGATGGTGGGTTCCACATTTGCTGAAAGCAATTAGTAGATTGAACTTCGGTGATGTTCTCATTGACTGATGTGGTAATTGGTGTATTGGTTTAAAGTCAGGATTGATTGGAATCTCTCTTGATAGCTGAATATTTTACAAAACTGCCAAATTTTCTGCTCCATGGAAGTGAGAGGATTTTAATTTCGTGACTTTGTCTATTACAGAACAGCAAAAGTTCAGGAATTAATTCAGGCCCCTCTGCTGCATTATCTCCCTGAGTCTATAATTCTGACCAAATGCACTCAGATTCTGCTGGGCCAACTGGTGGATCTTCCATCATAAACCATACATAGGAAGTCCGACACACTGGCAACCATTTAAGCCAGGATCCGATAGCTGATATTAGTCGAGAGAGTGTAGGAGAAGTGATAGGTTCTCTTCGGTGGTGCGGCGAGTATGGTCGACATTTTGCAACATGTGGCATGCTCAACACACTGTGGGCGCTGTCAATGCATTCCAGTAGGAGTCTGGAACTGGCATCGCTGTTCCGAGGACAGCCGGCAGCATGAGCAGCTACCGCAGAAGTTGGAGACTGCAGCAGGGTAGGCGAACCGGTGCGTCTGTGGTATCCACGAGACGGGTGACAGCAGACGAGCTCACTTGGTAGCCCTTGGCGGACTGCTCAACTCTGTTTAGCCCTCCTATATAGCCAACGGGTAAACGGCAGCTGTGACAGCGGGAAGTCGCGCTAAACGGCCGCCAGCAACAGCTATTGTGGCAGCGTAGCAGTCCACAGGTGCACGCAGTACTTCGCACCGTTCAACGTTGGCCAGCAGAAACCGAGACTCGCTGGTTCCAGGTCTCAGTTCAAGTGTTTGTGGGTTCTGCAGTAGAACTTGGCACATCATGCTGGCAGACTATACTCCATCGACCATACGTCACTACAGGTGTAAAGTAAGTAAATAAACATGGAGGGGAAGGACAGAGATTACCCAGGCATAGTTGATATACCTGGTGAGACTAGTGGTGGTAACATGGGCAATCAAACTGTGTTAGTGCCACAGACATGGACATATTTGACCCCATATGCAGGAAGGATGAAAGAGTAATGAGAGTGATTTCGGCGTCATGTGTATTGATTAAACGGCTTCAGACTAGGTCAGAAACTATAGGTGGTGGGAGTGAAATACGTTCTGCTGACAAGTGATCTCTGGACTCCTGCAACGAGGAGGCGTGTGGTAAAAGGGGGTCTTCGAGATGGTTTATTAATCATAGAAGTTATATTTAAGAGCTTGCGTGCTGATTATCAAAAATTAGAGCCTAAAATTGAAAAGAGTATTAACGAGTTACTAAAGCTGAGTTATTTGTCATGAGTCGCTAGTCTCGGTTAAAACACGGTCCAGTCACATTAATGTGACCACAGACTAAGTTATGTATCAATGTGAAATTACCACTCACAGATGACAGACAGCAGCTCCAGTAATTGAGCATATGAAGCTTCTCGGGTGGATGTGAAAAATGGTACAACCTTTGTCGTAATACGGCAATGAAGAGATTTATCTGACGTCCAAATGGGCATGATCATTAGTTTTGGGGCCAAGAGAGGAAGCATTTCCGAAACGGCTAAATTTGTAAACTCTTCATTCTCCGCTGTGTTTGTAGTATGCCTTGCATGGCAAAATGGCTCTATCCATACCAGCACCGCGGCAACTGAGATGCCTTGTCAGTTATATATGATGGCTGTGGAGTTGTGTAACGCCAATAAACCAGCAGCTGTTCAGCAACTCACCACCCAGGTGATCAAGAGATTAACAACAGTGTCTCCTCAACGACGATTCTGCGAATGTTGTTGTACATGGGCGTCCACAGCAGAGCCCTGGCTCATGCACCCATTCTGACTACTGTTCATCAGTTATGATGGCTGGAATTTCCACGTCAATGCCGCAAATGGACATTTACTGAGTAGCGTTTTCACATGAATCACGTCCTATGCTCCATCAGACAGAGGCTGTTGGCACGTACAGCGTGAAACGTCTGAAAGTCAAGTGTAGACTGGAGGGGGGAGTATTATGGTCTGGGGAAACTTTTTGTAGCATTCTCTGGGTAATCTCGTCATTCTGTAAGGCACAACGGATCAACACAGTATGTATCTATCCTTAGGAAACATGTCCACTCCAATATTCAGTTTGTTTTTCCTTGCCACGAAGGCATCTACCAGCACAGCAATGAAGTGTGTCAGACAGCTTGCAGTGTACACGTGTGGTTTGAAGAACATAAGGATGAGTTTACAGTTTTCCACCGGCTACCAAACTCCCCGGATTTAAATACAATGGAAAATCTGTGGGACCATCTGGAACAGACTGTTTGCGCATAAAAGGGAAAATTTGATTCTTTGCAATATATAGTTGATGCGGACTGACAATAAATATAAAATAATGCCAAGGACGTTTTATTAAATTTAAGGAAGAGATATCTAATTTCATGTGTAGTTTAAGTAATGAAAACACGAACGAAATCGAAACTGAAGAAAGGAGAAAAATGAGTCTTTGAAAGTTATCAGCACTAAAGTATCAGAACTTACGGGCTCTTAAGGTTATCCATGCAGAAGAACTACGAAATTAGCAGCACAGAATTAGCTACATATGATCCAAAGGATACCATACACCCCACGGTATTTTTAGAATCGTTTGATGGATTATTACCGCAAGATTGTCATTGCATTAATTTCACTGCACTTTAAACATCTTATGACTTCGAAATGTCATCTATGATGTTAAATATTGAAGAGCAGACGCGTAGGAATGGGTTACGAGATACAAGAGGGAACAGAAGACACTGTTTCAGCTTAAAGTATCCTTTCAACACAGGATATTTATATCCAGGTGAGCTTACCAGGATCTATGATGACCGATGCCCTAACTTCATAAAGTATTTAAATTATAAAGAATACTCTGAGGACGATTTGAGCTTTATAAGCTGTGTATCGAGAGGAAAGGTGATCAGCAGTTGCAGCATTAACGTGTTGTAGGGTCTTAATTGTAATGATATTTAAAGTGGTAATTGAAGTGAATACTGGAGCACAGTGCTATGGTCTAATTACGTAGTATAAAAAGTAGTGTCTGCACTTCTGTCCGTCAAAGAAAGAAAGATTGGTCATAGTGTGTTGTGCAAGGTATTACGCATGTTATATGTGGTAGGTGCGTTGTGTTCTGTAACGAGGGGAGCATTGCTTGTCAAAGGAACAGGAGAAAGAGATTCAAAAGGGGCTTATGCTCACGCCCCGTGAGAAGGTTACAGTATTTAGTCTTGGGGAAAATATTGATAATGACGGATGCAATGTCAAACGTGCATACTTCTACTTATTTTAGCAGTGTTACACAAATACTCTTTTTATATTTACACTACTGGCCATTAAAATTGCTACACCAAGAAGAAATGCGCATGATAAACGGGTATTCATTGGACAAATATATTACACTAGAAGTGACGTGTGATTACATTTTCACGCAATTTAGGTGCATAGATCCTGAGAAATCGGTACCCAGAACAACCACCTCTGGCCGTAATAACGGTCTTGATACGCCTGGGTATTGAGTGAAACAGAGCTTGGCTGGCGTGTACAGGTACAGCTGCCCATGTAGCTTCAACACGATACCACAGCTCATCAAGAGTAGTGACTGGCGTATTGTGACGGGCCAGTTGCTCGGCCACCATTGACCAGACGTTTCCAGTTGGTGAGAGATCTGGAGAATGTGCTGACCAGGGCAGCAGTCGAACATTTTCTGTATACAGAAAGGCCCGTATAGGACCTGCAACATGTGGTCGTGCATTATCCTGCTGAAATGTAGGGTTTCGGAGGGATCGAATGAAGGGTAGAGCCACGGGTCGTAACACATCTGAAATGTAACGTACACTGTTCAAAGTGCCTTCAGTGCGAACAAGAGGTGACCGAGACGTGTAACCAATGGCACCCCATGCCATCACGCCGGGTGATACGCCAGTATGGCGATGACGAATACACGCTTCCAATGTGCGTTCACCGCGATGTCGCCAAACACAGATGCGACCATCATGATGCTGTAAACAGAACCTGGATTCATCCGAAAAAATGACGTTTCGCCATTCGTGCACCCAGGTTCGCCGTTGAGTACATCATCGAAGGCGCTCCTGTCTGTGATGCAGCGTCAAGGGTAACCGCAGCCATGGTCTCCGAGCTGATAGTCCATGCTGATGCAAACGTCGTCGAACTGTTCGTCCACATGGTTGTTGTCTTGAAACGTCCCCATCTGTTGACTCAGGGATCGAGACGTGGCTGCATGATCCGTTACAGCCATGCGGATAGATGCCTGTGATCTCGATGCTAGTGATACGAGGCCGTTGGGATCCAGCACGGCGTTCCGTATTACCCTCCTGAGCCCACCGATTCCATATTGTGCTAACAGTCATTGGATCTCGACCAACGCGATCAGCAATGTCGCGATACGATAAACCGCAATCGCGATAGGTTGCAATCCGACCTTTATCAAAGTCGGAAACGTGATGGTACGCATTTCTCCTCCTGACACGAGGCATCACAACAACGTTTCACCAGGCAACGCCGGTCAACTGCTGTTTGTGTATGAGAAATCGGTTTGGAAACTTTCCTCATGTCAGCACGTTGTAGGTGTCGCCAACGGCGCCAACATTGTGTGAATGCTCTGAAAAGCTAATCATTTGCATATCACAGCATCTTCTTCCTGTCGGTTAAATTTCGCGTCTGTAGCACGTCATCTTCATGTCGTAGCAATTTTAATGGCCAGTAGTGTATTAAGCTTTATTTACTTACCTGAAGTGACATTGCCGTTTAATTCATTATTTACTAAATGTGAAAAAGAAGGCTGGCTGTTTCATTGGTAGGGAATATACTCTTACTGATCGATGAACTTACACATTCTATTGTCTAAAATGAGCTGATATAATAAGATGAAGGTAAAAAACTAGCCTACTAATAAAAGGCAAGTTAAAAAATATCGGTGGTGCAGTGACAGTAGCGTATGAGTGTTACCTAAACTCTGACGGAAAGGAAATAGCAAAGACAGCGTGCTTAGACAGGCCGTGCCCATGGAGTTAAAAAAAGAAGGATGATGGCACCATAGACTTTCGGTGTTCGTTGTTTTGAAGCTGAAGTGAGCGTGGCCTGCTGCCATCTTAAATAACACAAAACATTAGCAGGCTACTGTTTACGATTGCGTCTTGTTCATTATTTCTGTCGTGTGCTCGCAACAGTTGCTTTAAATACTAAAATTACAATGTCAACATGAATAACATAATGTAACGGAGGCAGTTTCGAATGTTTCTCTGTACTTATAAGAGTTTGTGCTCTAGTATTACGACTCATTTATCCTCGTTAACATAACTTGTCTTTGTTTTGTATTGTTGATATGTTTCGCATAACCAATGGTAGCTTAACCTCTGCAACATGTACGCCTATCTTTCCGACAGTAGCCTATTTGCTTCTCTTCCTGGAATATTTCTCACCAGCAAGTCTGTCAGTTTTTGAGGAATGATCAAACATATAGCAGCTCTAATGTACGTCTACCTTGATCATCTGATTGGTTTTACATTCGAATTCCATTTTGAGGTTTTCAGGGTATATAATCCTATACCATGCTTTGTGATATAACAATAGTTAGCTACTAGTTAGTTAGTTTGATGTTTCATGTACCACTGGCACAATAAATCGTAATGATATAGAGTGAGTCACTTTATTGTAACATCATTTTTTTTTTTTTTTGGAAATGTGCCTCAATTCTGCTCATTTATTAGATCTTTGTTTTTAGTTAAAAAGTAATAGATTTTTGTAATTCATATCCATCACCATAATGCATTACAGTAACAGATAGGCTTCTTCAGAAGACGAGGAGTTGTCAGAGAGGAACATTTTCTGTTTAGTTTCAAATTTTATTTCGCTTTCTGTCGGGCATTTTAAATCAATGAGTAAGTGATCACGACTTTTGAGATACCATTTTGAAACCCTGCTAATGCTACAGACAATGAATGTAGTTTTTTCTTCTGGTGTTGCAAATACGTACATCATTGTTCCTGTTAATGTGAATGAGCTAATTGTATTAAACTTCATCAGAGATTAACAATATTGTGAAGACTGATACTGATGCGCCGAGCAGCAGACAGGCACGACGAAAAGAGTATTAACATAACTTTTCTGCCAAACCCTTCTTCGGAAGGGAACCAAAGCACACACACACACACACACACACACACACACACACACACACACACACACACAGACACACATTCATATAATCATACACACACATAACCGCTTTCTCCGGCTGTTCCAGCCATAATTTCTTTAAAATAGGAAGGAAATGTGAACAATAAATAATTGTCGACGGGAGGAATTTAGGTCATGATATGCTGCACCAACAACCAGAGCGATTACGTAGCCCTGTGTAGAGACAACACCTTTGATGTAGTGTGATGTCTGAGCGTTTGCGGTTTGGAAGGCTATGAAAAATACAGGAAAGAAGGGAAAGAACGGACACTAAGTAAAGTAGAGGAAATTTAAAGTCAAATGACAGAAACAAAATCACTACAAAATGTGTGTGAAATCTTATGGGACTTAACTGCTAAGGTCATCAGTCCCTAAGCTTACACACTACTTAACCTAAATTATCCTAAGGACAAACACACACACCCATGCCCGAGGGAGGACTCGAACCTCCGTCGGGACCAGCCACACAGTCCATGACTGCAGCGCCTTAGACCGCTCGGCTAATCCCGCACGGCAAAAACACAACAACAAAAGTAAACAGCACAACCACAGTTCATGTCTATTCATTGTATTGCTCCACTTACGAACGAAATGTGGTCCTTTAAACTTTGGATTACGATCTGGTCGATTGGCACACCCCTAAACGAAGCTAGCTGGTATGTTTGAAGAAACAACTACGTCTCCGCACAATCAAAGTACGCAGCAAAGTCGAAAGTGGGCACTGGCACATCAGAGTGAGTGCAGTTGGTGTTTCTTCCTGTTCCTCGCTACCATTTCCCTAAGGGATACCACATACCTCTGATATGTAGTGCACACCTGACCAATTTGGGGAGACCCATGTCCATGTCCACGAAGTCGCAGCCTGCCTTGTCACAGAACATTCGAAGTGTCTGGTTCAATGCTTCCACTTGACTGAGCACCAGGGGTCACCATTAGTCCTGGGGACAATGCTGCAAATTGTACGCTTCAGTGAAACACCATGGGCAAGGCTGGTCTACGCAACCTCCTCTGCAAGTCGCTAGAATGATTCAAGTATGATTTCGGAGCCAAGTCGGCAGGCATCTTTTTTTCCAATGTACTTCATCAAGTGCAGTTTCTTGCACCTTGTTACTCAGCGGCTGCTGGAACAGCTTCTTCCGCATCTTGAATGGGGCCCCCAGGCATACACAGTGAGTGCAACTTGCATTCCTTCCTGGCCTTTGCTGCCATTTCCCTAGGGGATTCCTTTATTCGCCGTACGTTTGAACTGCCGACTGCTGTCAGACTCCTACTCTTCTGAGTTTGCCTCTTCTTGACAAAGGACGAAGGAGGTTTTCCAATGGGTGAAGTGAATAGCACGGGCTGTGATTCAGTTTGAATGGAAGACAGCACCTCAAACCTGTTCGTTAGGGGAATCGATATAAGACCCTAAGTCCCCCTCGGTCTCTGGCTAAGATGTACAGTGCGCCTAGACTTACCATTGATGCGCCACTCGCAGTCACCTGGTCGAGTAATGACAGATCCCGTACTTCCCACAGTGAAAACAGGTTCCACAGTAAAGGACTGTCAGTGCGATTTCCAGTGATTTACGAACGTCAGCTAACTCATCCCATGTTCGAGCGCACAATTCACAGTGAGGCCGCATTGTGACTGCTGCAGTGTTTTCAGGGCGGTGAGTAATAACTAAGCCTGCTGATTATCTTTTAATCTGATGAGCTAAAAAATTATTAATTCGTTTTAAGATCCGAAGCAGTTAGTACACGAAATGAGATTTCTGTCAATACAACACGAAAATCTGAGGTAAAAATTACTAGTTGCCCAAAATTTTTTGAGGTTATGGCCGCTAACAAACTATAAAATTGCATAAATTAACGAAAAATGTAGATGCTGTATATTCTTTTGAGAGGGTAAACTCGATGTAACACCATGTGTTAGTTATAGCATGTGCTACCGTAACTATGAAATATTTTATACAAACTTCCAAAAATCCAAAAAAATAAACTATCATACATGTTAATATACACTGAAACAGTGTGTGAACTATTCTTTTCCAATAACTGTAAGCAACAAACGGTTATCTGCTATTAAACAAATTTTCCACAACACTCATAACTTACGACATTTTCAAAAATATGCATTTGTAAGAGTCCTACAGTTCGAAAAATATATCAATTTCTCACATATTTATGTAATGAAAATAGGGAATGTGGCCTACTGTTGGTAAAAAGTGAAATAGAATATGTTGCACTGCAAATAAATTACTTAGTGCAGCTCTGTAAAATTAGGACACTTTCATTGGCTAACAGTAAGCAAAGAAACAGGTCATGGCTAACGACTGGGCAGAAGATACGCCAGGGCTACCTGCTGATGCAACGAGCACGACTGCTGAAGGATCAGGATGATTGTCTCTTGTTTTAACCAAGTGGAGGCACCAGGTTCTTAAATAACATCAATGCAGCAGGAAGGCTAGGGGCGTCCTGTTTACATCACACCATAGGCCTGGACTTGTGGCTTGCGTGGCCAGGTCCAATGCAAGTCGGAACAAGAACGTATTGGGCTAATATAAATAACGCTCATTTTTAGTCAAAGGGATCGCAGTTTGACAGCCACCGTCTATGAGGGTCTACGTCAGTCTTCAAGACGACATGATTCCACAAGCTGCCACCGAGAGACTTATTATTGATTATCTGCAAGTCTTTTGCTGGCTGTGATGCCACTGCCGTCCAAGCAGTGGGCCACTTTCGGCCTATTTCCAGCCCCTCCAGCCTTTTTACCTGGAGGGCAAGTATCCAGTACCAGACGGGTGCAGCTCCCCGTTGACCTCCAACTATGAAGGACATACAGTCGTTGTATGCTTTGACTCACATGGGTGGGCACTCTTGCTGATAGGTGCCTTTCTCTACAAGGATCAAGGTGCGTTTACATGCCTCCCTGTTCTGAATTCTGACAAAAAGTGCACTGCTAAACACACTGCATATTGGCGCTCTTGCCAAACCATTGGCATCACCTCAGACAATCGGCCCCTTGCTGCTTCCACTCACGCTCGTGTGGCGTTGTCGTTGCAGTATATTGCTAAGAGTGTTATAGTTTGTTCTTCAATAAAATGTATGATTAATAATTATGTTTCACTGAGCAGTCATAGATACAGTTGTGTTGAGGGGGAAGAAGGGGAAAGGGGGGGATGGGTAATGGCAACAGGTAATAGAAGGAAGAGTCATGCATCATAATCTGACAGCTTTGTGATGTAGGCGAAAATAAGTTTGACATGTTATCTTAGTAAGAAACAGATGAGTCAGGCAGATGTAGGTGTAGACAGGACACAACAATCTTTCAGTTATAAATTGAAAAGTAAGGATATGGGAAAGTAAGGAAAGAGATTTGTCGATAAAATTGTCTAAGGCTTCCAGACATCTACAGTACATTAAAACCCATGTGCTACTGACCAAGTATTGCTCGGCCATTGCCAAGTGGTGATCGTTGAGTGGTTTCCTACGTTATATAAGGTGTGTTTTGGATGCAAGACCGCTGCACCTGGTTCAACCTTCCAGTTGCCAGGTCCCAAGATTTGCTTATCTGCACATCACTGTCCTTACCGACGTGTTATCAGAAATTTTTATGTTGACTGTTTTTTTCATGAGGCAGTAAAACAAAGCACATGTTCATTTAATAATAACTGTTTCGTCGAATGCGATTCGATATCCTTTTTCCAGAGCATACTCTCCTATAATAATTTTCCAGGATACCATTGCCAAAACACCTCTCGTGTTTTATGTGGCACTGTTCAATACTGCACAAAATCTACCCAAAATGTAACTTTCCGCATCCACGCGGTATTCTATATATTCTTTGCATACCGAGGTCTACATGATCTTTCACTAGGAGTTCTCGAATTTTTGTTAGAGGTGTGAGGACTGAATCGGTTTCAAGCCTCTTTAGGTGGTAGCTGATCTTTCCTCTTGCTGAGCCACAGAAACGGCAAACAGTCAAGGTTCTTGTGCATACGAGTCATGGGTGAAATAGTACTCGAAATTAGTTAGCTGTTTTGCCAGTTTTCCTTCAAAACTTTCTTTAAGTGACTTAGTTCTTTCTGCAAGATTTTTGTGTCTTAAAAAGCTTTCGCTCGATGCAGCAACGGTCCTCAGAGCAGAATGAATCTGTGCTGGGTGATGGTAGCTGGTAGCGTGCAGTTTCCGGTAAACTCTTTCACTGAGGCATCCCCGTTTATTTTGAGCAGACAAGGATATTAAGGACTGATATACCATCATCTGTCTCCAATCCATTGTGAACGTAATGTGGTCATGGATATCGGTGATGTGGTCCAAGAAGTATTCCAGTTTTTCGGGCGTTGAGACTGGACAACAAATGTGTTGTCGAGGTAATGATAAAGTGACTAGGCTTTCTGGTCGTTGTTTTGGATTGCGTCGGCAAGATGTCTCAGTTGTTAATAGTAAATATCATCAGTGATGGTAACACCTCGGGGAAGCAATTCATACAGATGTGCACGACGGTGGAATGATCAGATAACACCGCATTTGCGATTTCTCGAGTACAATGATGCTGATTATTATGGATTAGCGCGTTAAACGATGTTCATTAAACCTCCTAAACGAAGAGTGTCACAAATGTCAAATGATCCTCCTTGAAACGAGAAAACCGTTTTCTTGCCGTGCTTTGTCGAGAAGTATTATCCTCATACACAATGCAAGTCATTTGGGTTGCCTCTGTTGCTGTCATCCCTCTATTGAATGCAACCACAAGAATATGTCTGAAATGTTGCGATTTCTCTAGTTGGCACTCCACTCATTATATGCAAAGGACAAAATGACAATTGTAAATTCAAACAGCAACAGTGAATTTAAAATAAAAAGTGGCAGACGATAAATAAACCCAAAGTAACCGGAACACCAGCATGCAAAACAAAAACGCACCAACCAGATAATTACGGATTTTTTATTACATTACAGATTTAGTTTTTTTCTAATAGACTAAATAGTAACTCAGTACCCACGAACAACCCCCTGTAAAATCTCTCTCTCTCTCTCTCTCTCTCTCTCTTTCTCTCTCTCTTTGACACACACACACACACACACACACACACACACACACACACACACACACGTGCACAAACACACAAATAATATTAAAGTGCATACAGTCATCACAACACAAAGGAAAGGCGAACGAAAGACATAAAACGACAATTATCAACACCGCGTATTGTAAACAGTTCAAACTGAAATACAGCGAATAGTGCAAATGAGGTGTTAAGTTTAAATGTGTTCATAAATACTAAAAATCAGAAAATCTTCCGTACATAGATGGTCCACCCTTCTAATATGCAATGACCTAAAAACATGGTACGAGGGTCGTCCACAAAGTAAGTTCCGTTTCTATTTCTATCCGCGGCAGCGCTACGATCGCTGTTCCGGTCATGCGCGGCAGTTGCTCTGACTCAAGGAGAAGACATGTACGCCATTTTCAGATCGCTGCTGCCGACGTGTGCTTTGTAGTACTTCTTTATAATGTCAGCCGTAATTGAAAATGACGCCATGTGTGAAATCAGATCTGTGATTCGTTTTCTAAATGCAAAGAAAGTTAAACCAAAGGAAATTCATCGATAAATCTGCGAGGTTTAATGACAGAACAAGAGCCGAGGATTACTGTCAAAAGGTGTTTTTTTTTTCACAATAAAGACCGACCGCACACGGTGAATGTGACCAAACAACTCTTACGGGAGTTTCACTGGGACGCGTTTGATCATCCTCCGGACAGCCCGGACCTCGCACCTAGCGACTTTCATCTCTTCTTACACCTAAAATCTGTTCTTGGTGGTCAACACATCAGTGATGATGACGAGCTGAAAGAACATGTTACCACATGGTTGAATACGCTGGCGGCGACCTTCTATGAAGAAAGCGTACAAAAACTTGTGCCACACTATGACAAGTGACTACAAAGTTTCGGAAGCTATGTAGGAAAGTAATTTAACAGTTGTAGATTTTTGTACAATAAATATTTTCTCTGTATCTGTACATGTTTGTTTTATATAACCAAACGGAACTTACTTTGTGGACATACCTCGTATTTGAATCAATTGTCGTCGCAGCGAAACATACAGCTAATATTTCATGTTGCGTTACAAATAATCTGGACGAGACATTGATGTGTGGAAACGTAATAACAGCAACGTTTTAAATCTTCAGTGAGACACTTGATCTGAAGATAGTTTACTGCACGCGTTAGCCACTGTAAGTGGTTTAAAAAACTCGCTAAGTATATCTTCACACGTAGAAAAGAATTGCGCTATCAGCTTAATGTGCTTGCACACGGACCGATCAGCACGTGTCGGTCAGTAGCGCGTCCCCGCGTGCCGCTTAAGTGAGCACCGTTTGGTGTGGTAGCTCTCCTCATTTTCTATGCTTGATGGAAAATATTGGAGGATAGCTCCGCCTTATTAGAGACACCGGTGTCGTACATTAAGCGAAATTTCTCTTCAACCAACTTTGGCCTCTTAGGCGGCTACTTCGCTGGGTTTTTTGTGGCGATTATCATATGTCAGATTAGATTAGAACTGCAAGGATAGCTTTTCAAGTTCAATCTGAATGGTCTATTTCCTGGGCGTGACCTTGGCGATATATTGTGATTTTTTTGTGCCAGTTTTCAAATCAAATGTTTTCTACATTGACGCGGATCAGTGTTCTGCGATATCAATGTCATTAGTGGCGGAGTAAAAGCTGCCATTTCATACAGTGTCAAAATATCTTTATTTTCGAAGAATTTGGGTGACGTAGCTAAAAAAGTTAAAAAGTAGCCTATACGCAAAACTGATTGTTACCGATGAGTGAAATGTATTTCGTCTTTTGAAACCCATCGGAGTCATTCACTGAAGTACCTAAAACCACAGAATTCATGTTCCTGTGTTTTATGGAGTACTTTTTAATCTTTTATCAGATTCTAGAAATACAAGCGCTGCTAAATATCAGGTCTAGACAACGCGCCTATCTACTTTACAGTAGGGTGATGTTACTCTTTCGTTGTAGTGACGGCGGTGACTGGACGTGGTATGCTCTGCACAAAATACCGTTAGCGATGGTGGGCTATACTCGTGCATGACTGTTCAACAGCCGCTTACAATTCACCGACATAAGGTGGGATTGGGCCTAGGAGGTTGTACGTCGCGCTGAAATTACTTTTCTTGCACGGAAAACAAAATATTGAGCATTACCTGCCTAGTAGTGTTTCTTTAGCTTTCGCCTTTGAGGAGAGTCACTGGTATACCATGGGCCTTATTTCTCTCACATAAACATTTCCCACATGAGAATATCATTATTGTACTGGGATGGTAAGAAGAATCCATTGCCTCATCTGACTTCCGACGTACTCGTTACTGGCCAAATATACGTCGAGTCATCAGCTGAACATACCTACTTGTAACCTTGGAAGGCAAGTGCATAGTTTCCTGCTCATGTGGTAATCTCTGTGTTGTGATGTGTGATCAAGAGAGGTACTTACTCTATGAGACAGTACTTTTTGCACACGCGCCGAGGAAATGTTTCTAAGGTGTGTAGCTGTTAGCGCATATCTGTTGTCCTACACTGAAATGACGAATGGGCTGGGGTACCATGGTGCGTATAATGCTGTTATAATACAGGAAAGACAACGCAGAACCGTGTAACAATTCTTCTCTCAAAGCGATGCGCGTCAGATAACATCGCTTGCCGTTGTTGTAACCACCAGTGGCGTCAGTTTCAACAAAATAAAAGTATTCTCCACAAACAATTTTCACCTTGTACCTATATGGTTTGGAGTGCTTCAGACGTAATATGTTTATATGAGCTTCTCATCTACTTGCTTATTTAGCAGAACAAGAAAAGAGCCACCGATACATTACTTACTATCTATGTGTCCGTGCTACGTTTTAGTAGCATCAAAATTTGTATAGTAATTAAAGTTGAAGTTATAACTAGTACCTGTTGGACTGAACAAACTTGCCATTTGTGTATACGCCAGAAAACTATGCTTAGAAATCTACGGTCAACAGCGGTATTTGATTGATGAACTATAACGTTCAAAATAAAGATAGCTCATATGTACATAAGCTAATGTTAGATTAGAAAAAGTTACATCGATAAATAAAGTTATATCACAGGTTTTTCCTTCTGAGGAGTGGAAGTATTCATTTAGGAGTGATAACGATACATGTTACGCTTGATACAACTAACACTGTGAGTATGTTTACTTGCTATGGGAAAGTTTTTCTACTATCCATTAGCAGTTATGTTGTATCGATTGATCAAAATTTATGATCTATTTGTTGTGGGCACGGAAATCAATGTATGGGAACAAGACAGAATAAACTTTTCTTATAACGAACAACTTGGATATCAGGCTGTATTCTTGCAATAGTTTTGTTTTACAATTAGAAGTCAATGTAACCCTCTTTGTTTTCAACAACATTGTCGTTGCTCAGACATCAATATTTCCCTATTGTTTGGGTTCCTCATATAGACAAATGAATCTCAATGTTTTTTGATTTTGAAGTGTGGAGAACTTGAATACGCGAACAGTGTTCCGTAATGCTTACAGGCTTAACACGCTGAAGTTCGAAAAATTGTTGAAAGATATAAACAAACAAGAAAATAGTGTTAATACTTTTACTGTTATTTGTCCTTACTGGGCAGTGCTACCTCTAGTCTCTGAATGTTTTGCTATAAGACTCAAGAAGATAATTTAAACATTTACAACTTTGGATTTTATAGATTCTGGTGTGTAAATGCAACAACGTAGAACACAGGAGAGTCCAGGTGTGGGCTGATGATGCGCAACGTAACAAGTAACGACTTAAATACTGCTGCGCAAGATGGCAGAGAGGTTAAGACAGTAGAATAGTATCCGGGAGCAGGGCGTTTGTAGTTCTCATCTTATCATCTATGGTTTCTCTAAATTCCTTCAGGGACGCAACCGCCCATGATTGCACGGCATTTCACGTAAAGACGTGGTTAATTTGTAGGTGCCATGCGGGATTAGCCGAGTGGTCTCGGGCGCTGCAGTCAGGGACTGTGAGGTTGGTCCCGGAGGAGGTTCGCGTCCTCCCTCGGGCGTGGGTGTGTGTGTTTGTCCTTAGGATAATTTAGGTTAAGTAGTGTGTAAGCTTACGGACTGATGACCTTAGCAGTTAAGTCCCATAAGCTTTCACACACATTTGAACATTTGACAACTTGTAGGGAGGACTCAAAGGATTTTTATAGTAGAAGTAGTTGTCTAACAGAATCACTACTAGTACTTGGAAAAATATTCAAATTTCTGAAATATCACAATGTGGTTGTAACGTTAGATCTGGCTCTTAATGAGAGCATTAGGTCGTTACTTGCTGCGCGCGCGGCACTAAGGGGATTCGCCGTAACTGCAAACAAAAAGGAAGGAAGAGAGGTTAGCTATTTTTCCTGTCGATGTTGACTTTATAAAAGACTAAGTAGAAAATCAGATAAATCAAGGAAGCTGTAGGAAATCTGACATTTCGTAAATGTTATTAGCCTTCAAGTGATGGTTCAAATGGCTCTAAGCACTATGGGGCTTAACATCCGAGGTCATCAGTCCCCTAGACTTAGAACTACCTAAACCCAACTTAACCTAAGGACATCACACACATCCATGCCCGAGGCACGTCTCGAACCTGCGATCGTAGCAGCAGTGCGGTTCCGCACTGAAGTGCCTAGAACCGCTTGGCCACAGCAGCCGCCTCCTTAAGTGATTTAGGGCACTGAAGTACTTATGGTAAAATCTCAAATCACAGTACGTCATAGGAAGAGCTGTGGGCGGTCGCAATGTTTCGTTCTGTATACATCTAGTGTTCACCATCTGTCCCTCAGCATAACCCGTAAAAGTAAACTATAGTCCAGCTACATGCGTGCTGTAATGGTTAGTCTGCCCTCTGTTCAATAGATATGTGTTTGGCAACATTAAGAGATTCTCTGTGAGTCTGCCGCTGGAGCAGGTAGTTGCTGAGCGCCTTAGCGTATAGTCCGCGTTAAATACTCCACCCAATAGAAATTGTTGCGGGAGCGTCGTGATGTAGAACTTGGTGTGGAGATATGTAGAGGAAACGTGCAGTTAACATACGAAGCAGTGATGTAGTACCTATACAATTATCAAACACCGCATTGCGATCTTTAACTACATTACTTGACAAAAAAAGGAAAACGCCTTGCAGCAATTCGCGCAGTTTCCCCCGTCGGAGGTTCGACTCCTCCCTCGGGCATGGATGTGTGTGTGTGTGTGTGTGTGTGTGTGTGTGTGTGTGTGTGTGTGTGTGTGTTGTCCTTAGCTTAACTTAGTTTATGTTAGATTAAGTGGTGCGTAAGCCTAGGAACCGATGACCTGAGCAGTTAGGTCCCACACGAAACTTATCACCACCACCACCGAACCATCCAGAAGGGGAGGGCAAAAGGAAATGAGGCTAGTTGATCGGACATGTGACTTATTTCATTGGTTATGAACTAGAGACAACTTGACGGACAACTTGGCTTGATGAGCGCGCTTATCAGTAGGACGTTGCACCACCTCTGACCTGGATGCCAGTCTAATGCAGTAGGGAAGGCAGTTACAAAGCAGTTATGTTCTCTTCTGAGGCAAGGTGCCCCACAGCTGTTGCAGCTGGTCATTCACATCCTGGTTACTGGCGCTGAGACAGAGCTGACATCCGAAATGTGTGATACTTAGTCCTACCAGGAACAGATCTGGGGATCTGGCTGGCCATGGAAGTATCTTAACATCACGCAGGCAGTTCATAAACAGATCATATGTGGACGAGAACTGTCTGTTGAACAATAACACTATGACGCTGTTGCATGAGACATGAGGACACAGCATGCGTGACCTAACGTTTTGCCACCAGAGTTCCCTCGATCACTACTAGCCGTGACCTGAAGTCATATCCGATGGCTCCGCCAAGAATAAAACAGCAATACCTCTCCGAAACATTCTAATTATGGGGTATCACCCCGGAATGCCGCCATACTCGGAGACGATGACCATCACTGTAGCCTAGAAAGGTGATTCATCGCTGAACAGAATGCGACGCCATTCATCAGCAGTCAATGATTCCAAGTTACGGCACCTCTCCAAACTAAACTATTTTCGTTCAGGTGTTATCAGCACCTACGCATGTGGAGGTAATTCCCTACGTTGGTCGCTGCTAGTCTCCTACTATTGGTGTGAAGTGATAGACAATGCTGGCAGGGAGCCAATTATTTTTATTATTATTTTTATTTGTGGTAAGTTCCTATGGGACCCAATAGCTGAGGTCATCGGTACCTAGGCTTACACACTAATTAATCTAACTTAAACTAACTTACGCTAAGGACAACAAACACACACACACACACACCCATGCCGAGGGAGCACTCGAACTTCCGGCGGGGGGAGCCGAGCAAGCAGTGACAAGGTGTCCCACACCGCGTGGCTATTCTGCGCGGTGGGAGCCAGTTGTTTGCCCTCAGACGACAGGCGGATATGCTTGATGCCTAAAATGGAGATCCACGCTTGCGGTGGTGAGATGTGATCAACTGGAGCCTTGGCAACGTGTATACTTGCCCTCACATCCTCATGCGCTCCAGCACAATCCATGGACTGAACAAGCTTCCAAGTGTTTGTGACTTGAGAAACGTAAAGATTTTATACATGCTATATGTCAAAATGCATGTTTCCACACAACGATTATACATTGTCATATGTTTTTCTTTATTAACGGCGGAAAATAAATGAGTATTTTTAAAGCATTGCCGTTTTTATGTTTCTACACTAATCACGTTCAACACTCTGAAATATTTTTAAAATGATTGGTTTTTCTATACTTTAAGTCCACGTTGTATGGTGTGAAAACCCACAGGATCGCTAATAGACTTAAATGTGCCATTAGTAAACTCCACCTGCGAGGAACTCCTGTTCATAGGAGTTATATAAGCGCAATTAGCTATAACACAGATACGAACACTCACACACTTGTCTAGCTCCTCCTCCACTGAACTTTATGTTCCAGCAGATGCATAACAAATCCTTCTAGAACGCTTTAAAATGTGTACGACACAGACTGAGTCTGTCCATAGTGATCCATATTGTAGTGTGTAAGCGGCACTGGTTCATAACCTTTGGACATTGGAAATATATGCACTAACCGGATCTTGAGATGTTAACTTCAGTGTACTACTTCCAAACATGTTGTCGATAGATGCCGTGCTGCTATTGAAGATATCGATGTCTTGAGGGAAGGGGTTTTAGATGGTTGTCACGCAATCTTCGATGCATTTCAGGTCGTTGTACAGCTGACTCCAATCTATATCAGTGTACTGTAGCATGTCTACACAGCTGGTCAGTCTCTACTTCTACTATTACTTCAAAGTATATGTCGGGTGCTCCACCAACATTAACAAGTTTTGATCTTTTGGTGGTTAGATGATAAATAGTGGTGAACATAATAATTCAGAAATGACTGAACAGTGGTACCACAAGTAGCGCAGACGTCGGAGTAGTGGAAACTTCAAGTCTGGAAACAGTTCAGTGTGCAGACTGAATTTATATTCCAACGTGTTGGGAGCTGTACCAGCAAGCGCAGCCATGTGCTGACTTGATTTCTGCTGCAGCACAAATGTATTAGGCACTGCATCATCTATGTTAGGGAGATACTGTGCTGAGGCTGAAATAAATGAAAACCATGAAAATACACACACATATACACAATGAACAATAATGAAAATTTAGAGAGGAATGGGTTGATACCTACAATCGATTGCGCAAGTCAGTTTTCTCTGCAGATCTCTGATGACACCTCATGACGTTCAGTCTGTCACTTGGTGTACATAACATGAGAGCTGAGTCCATTTGACATCGAGTAGGTCTGGATGCTATGGATGATTGGTGTGAGTATGTGTCTGCAGTGCCACAGAAATTGGAATAATCCATTTGGATGGCACTTCATGATGTTCAATCTGTCACTTGGTGTACATACCATGAGTGCTGAGTCCATTTGATATCGAGTAGGCCTGGATGCTGTGGATGATTTGTTGGAGTATGTGTCTGCAGTGCCACAGAAATTGGAGTAATCCATTTGGATGGCAACATTGCAGGCTGCATATGTAACTTCAGGTCTGCTGTGTTGGTTCGCAACTTTGGACTCTCGCATTATCATCGAGAATTTGACTACCATATCATCATCTTGGATTACCATTTTGGATTCTAAACTTAGCACAATAGACGTAAGCTGTCAGAAGACTTAGTAAGGCCCATTGCCTTGGACTGTTACTTGAGTGGACTCGGCAAAGATCTTGGATCACTGTCTTGGATTTTATAGTTAGTCTTCACCTTGAATTTTTACAAGTCTTCATCTTGGATTCTACACTTAGCTCAACTGACCTATTTCCATGAAACTTCATATATACTGCCCTGTTTATGTGAATAAACACAAGAGTTGTATAGCTTCATGTGTACATGCTACAGCCCCCTATATAGTGCTCCCATAGATACTGTGAGGACCAAATTAGATTAATTATAGCATGCATGGAAGCATTTAAACAATTAATCTTCCCAATCTCTATATATGAACGTACACTGGTACAGTGAAGCTTCCTACGCCATACATTTCTCATTGGTCTACAGAGTAAAGATATAGATGTAGAGAACCCCCAAAACTATTACCCATATATATATACATATATATATACATATATATATATATATATATATATATATATATATATATATATATATATATGGGAGCAGTACATAGGGGGCTGTAGCATGTATACATGAAGCTATACAACTCTTATGTTTACTTACATAAACAGGGCCTTCTTGTTTCAATTTTACTATAACTCTAGGAAATTTATAACAATTTACTGTTACAATGGGGCAATAGTTTTATTGTGATGTGTAGATGTTTGGGATGAAATAACAGTATCCACAGTACAATAGCACAACTTAGCATTATCAGTCCACTCTGTTAATTAGCTCCTTAACACAGTCACCAAAAGTGAGGCCCATGTAGCTGTAATACCTAATGATCATCATACGAATTGTTGTATTTCCCTTGCTATTTCCACTTCATGTAATATATTCAGACTGAACTTTGTGTGAAATACCTCAGAGTAGCATTCATAACATCAAAGTCCCCGTTATCTTGCATAACTCTAAGTTGGACAATAGTCAGGAATATTTGAAAGTACAACTGCAGTGGAAGATTTTTCTAAGTGGTCATGTGTGTGTCTTCTTCTCACACCTTCAGTCTTGACTGGCAATGGACTTTCCGAACCAGTATCCTAGTTGAACGTACCACACCAGTATTTGTCAAAAATCCTATGGAAACATTCAGGCTCCATATAAAACCACATTGCTAAAAAAAAGGACCCATTACACCACCAGTCGATTACAACAACGAAAAAGTTTCGCCAAGTTGATCAAACCTTTAGATTCCTCATCTACCTCCATTTATAAAACTGTTGGAAATGTCCGATATATTAGGTATAATGTAAAACAATTACAATTTGTGTTAGTAAACTCTTGACTATCACTTACAAATTCAGTGCTCGCTAAACTGAACAGTAGATTTATTTCTGTTTATAGGAAAAATGAGTGGAGTTTAACATATCATCATTTGGATCTACAATGATATCATTAGAGACAATCTGCTAGCACTCACTGACAAGGGTGTAAATGTACAGTGACCTTCCTGGAGGAGACACACCTTGTCTGTACACATCTGGGTCATCATGTTGGATGTCTTCAGTTTCTGACATTCATTACAGTGATTTAGAAAGCTTGTAGAAATGTTTTAACTCGCAAAAAGCACGCTCTGCTAGTAGCACTCAATACAACAGAGGACAACAGCATTTGGGTATTTCGCACATGCCATAAGACTTTTTCAGATATATGTCAGGTTTAACCCTCCAGCTCTCAACGCCCCAAATCCCATTCTACTGCCTATGACAAGCGCTCTCACTTCTATAGCGGTCTTTCCAGAAAGAGATGATGTCTCCATCAACCGTCTTGCCCATATGCAACGAGACTATACCTTTTGACATGACACACATCATTGATCGTTCGCCGGCCAGTGTGGCCGAGCGGTTCTGGGCGCTTCAGTCTGGAACCATGCGACCGCTACGGTCGCAGGTTCGAATCCTGCCTCGGGCATGAATGTGTGTGATGTCCATATGTTAGTTAGGTTTAAGTGGTTCTAAGTTCTATGGGACTGATGACCACAGATGTTAAGTCCCATAGTGCTCCGAGCCATTTGAACCATTGGTCGTTCTGGAGTTCTGAAGTCCCCATGAATCAGAGTAACACTAAGTTCGATGATTGTCGCAAATATTTCGAAGTATAACTACAGTCAAATATATTTCAACGTCTAGCAGTATTATAGAATTCCTTCAAGCCGGCCGCTGTGGCCGAGCGGTTCTAGGTGCTACAGTCCGCAACCGCGCTGCTGCTACAGTCGCAGGTTAGAATCCTGCCTCGGGCATGGGTGTGTGTGATGTCCTTAGGTTAGTTAGGTTTAAGTAGTTCTAAGTCTAGGGGGCTGATGACCTCAGATACTAAGACCCATAGTGCTTAGAGCCATCTGAATCATTTATCTGAATTCCTTCAAGTAGATAGCGTAACGCCCAACAGTCGCAACCTTGGCCAGTGAAACACGAGGGACCTTGAATAAGTAATGCAATATATTTTTTTCTGTAAGCCGGTAAGTTGTTTTCAGGATTCCAATGCACCCCTTTTCCTACAGAACAGTATTTTTCAACATAATCCCCGCTGGATGCGGCGGCCTTACGCCATCTTCGTGAGATGGCTTGTATGTCCACATGGTGCCACTCCATTGGTCGTGGTCAGAGCTAACGTCTTGCCTCAGTAATAACCTTCCCGTGGTCCATATACTGCTTCCCATGGAGTGCATCCTTAACTGGGCCAAGCAAATGGAATTCGGGAGGTGCGAGGTATGGGCTGTAGGTTGGATGAGGAAGAACAGTCCACTCAAGTTTTGTGAGCTGGTCTCCGATCCGCAGATTTGTGTGAACCCTTGCGTTGTCATGGAGAAAAGTTTAGTGTGCATTTTGGTGGCGACGAACACGCTGAAGTCGTTTCTTCAGTTCCCTGAAGGTAACACAACATACTTCAGAGATGACGGTGGCACCATGAGGGAAGACAGAATGAACTCTTCGGAGCCCCAGAAGAAAGCCGCCATGACTTTGCCAGCTTAGCGCGCGGCTTTAAGCTTTTCTCCTGAGGAGAAGTGGTGTGTCTTGTTTCCGGTTCCAAGAGGTGAATGGATGTTCCATCGTCGGTGGCGATGTTGGACAAAAATTGTCACGATCAGACCTATAACTCTCAAACAATTCCGGACAGATGTGCTCTGTATGGTCTTCCATTAGGCGCTGAGGAACCAAGAGATACACAATTTTTAGTGCCCCCAACTCGTGGACAATTGTGTCAGCGCAACGAACAAAGACATACAGTTGGCTGCGAGGTATTTGACAGTGACTTGTCGATCGCCTCGAAAACCAGCATGTGTGTGCCAGCACTGCAGGAGTCACAGTTGTGGGCGGAAGGCTGGCACGGGAGATGAACAGGTATGCGTGACCTTGTTGCGGTGATGACAGACACGTCGTCCACCGACTCACTGGGCATTTCAACCCGGACAGGTCTCCGTAGACATCCTGCAAGTGCCTATGAATATCTGCTCTACGTGCAGCGCATCTCCATTACAGACCCTGTTTTGAAGGCTGCCTATAGCGCCGATATATATACCTTACTATACTATACTAGTGGGACTGAAGCGGGACTATTCCACGACATTCCGCTACAAATTCGGCATTTCTTCAAACGAAACTGGTAGAGAAAGAAGTGTCCCTCGTACTTCCTGCTCAAGCACCCATGTTAAGGTAACCACACCTCCATTTGTAAGAAATTATTTAGAAATCCCGATGTTATCCGTAGATCAAAGACACATACTGAAGCAGGAATCCTTAGAAGTAAATATTCAGTGTCGAGGTTGCTGACATATGAAGGGCTTATTTCAATAGTGGTACAAGTCCATTACCTCCACTTTTCTGCCAATAATGGTTCTGAAATTAATGATCCAAACAAACAGAAAGAAAGGTTCATCTCTAGCAAGAAGCCGTTTGCTTGAATATTTCTGGTATCTCAAATGCAGATTTTTCAGCACTCATTTAACTTTACGACTCTGTATCTCACAATGAACAAAAATGGACTTATACCACTGTTGAAATAAGCCCTTCATATGTCAATTGGTGAGTCTAAAACTGAGTGACTAACTACATTTTATTCTTCGCTGCTCAGGAGGCAGCAGATTCGGTGCTAAAATTCGCTAATTTAAGTAGAATGCCACAAAACATGTCCAGAAAAACGTATCACATTTCCAGGAACAGACTTTCCATTCTCATTATTCAACATGAGAGTGCACATTGTCAGTAAATGTTACATTATTTCTATGTATGATGAGACTTTTTTTTGGACTTATAGAAAAAATGAGTGTTACTTGCAGCAAAATGCTGTTATATATATGAAACTGTGTGTGGTCGTTGCTGTACACATAGCTTTTTCTATTGTTATTTCATCCCCCTCGCCACATACAGGTGGGGGTACTGGCTGTCAGCAGTAGATTCAGTCCGATTCTCAGCCAAGCAATAAGTAAATCTAATAAACACAAAAAAAACACTTACGTAAAGGTGAGTTGTTAACACCTGAATTAAAAAAAGAAAGGTGAAATTTCTGGAGGCTTTAATGATATGTGAAACGTGGCTTTCTTCGTTTTTAATTTTGACAGTAATAATAAAAAAGCAAAACTAAAACATTAAGAATACAATTAAAACACGACGTAAAACATTTACCTTAAAAATACAGTACTTCACTGTCACTAAAACTTGAAGAACCTGCTTGGGCAAGGTTGTCTGATGTTCAAGGAGAGGGCTGAACATTGAAGAGGGTAGGAGGTTGGGTATAAGAATGGAGGACTGATGTGTAGAGCCAGTTGAGTAGGAGTGGGTGTTGGGAAACAAGAGGGGAGGAGTGTGGTATTGTTAAGGCCACAGTTTGAAGAGGAAATGTGGATATGCATGGATGGAGGAGGGAAAAAAGGGATAGCGAGATATGGTGGGGAAAGGAGAAGGAAGCACTGATGTGGTGCAATGGGTGGGATGGATTTATAGCTGGTAGCATGGTTAAGTGTTGGGACAGAATTCACGGTCTGGCAGAAAGAAAGATGGCTGAAATTTCGTTGGGAGTGGATGTGAAGAGTTGACAGGGTGTGTATGTCGAGGCACAAGAGCGCAATAGGATTGAAAAGTAGCTGCGAAACACTAGGATTATTGCAGTCCAATTTGCAGATGGTATAGATTGTTCATAGGTGTCCAGTGTGAGTGAGGAAGGTGGAAATTTGACGAGTTGGTAAAGTATGTCGTTGGGCGAAGGTAAGCAGATGCAGAAAGTGAGGCAGAGTTCATTTTGTAGGTGTGAAGAAGAGTGGAAGGGTAAAGTCCTCTAATGTGATGTGTTAGTAGTTTTAGTAGTTGAAATCTGTGGTGTGCTTTTGTTGGTTGGTTAATAGGTGAAATGTCCATGTTACTTGACAATCGATTGTTTGTCCAAGATATGTTAATGCATTAGTTAACTGCATAGCACGGTCATAAATGGTAAGGTAGATGTCATTGCAACAGAAGGTATGAGTAGTTTGTCCTACAATTATTGCCTGCGTTTTGGAAGGGTTGCTCTTGAGGAGCAATTGGTTAACCAGGAGGTACAGTAATCGAGGTGGATTTGGAGGGTTCATTGGGATTTCTGTGGTGTAGGACAGAGGGTGAGGAATGCAGTGTCATCACCATTCAGAAAGAGATGGACTCTTGGAGGCACTTTGAGCATATCAGCAGTGTAGAAGCGGTAAGGAGAGAAGTAAGGACGAAGTATTTGTCACATCTGCAGTAGGATGGATGGTATGGGAATTGTTGTTAATGGTGATGAAGGGTGGACGATTAGGGAGGGAGGATAAAGTCAGGTGTATGTAATTAACTGGAAGTTCGTAAGTCTCGAGTTTTGAAAGGAGACCAAAATGCTGTACATTTTATTGCCTTTCCCCGGTTTGAAAAGGAGACTGAAATGCCATACATGGCCAATGGCTTTCTACTGATTGAGGGAGTTAAAATAGCGGATTTGTGGATGTTGAGCTGATGGACTAGGAGATGCGTGAGATGCAGGAACTAGTCATTGGAGAAGAAGTCTGTGGAACGCGTTCCAGTATATGGAAGTGTTATTGGGGTGTGTAGCATTCCGTCTGATTCCTGTCTGACACCAGTCCCGGTGATGTTCAGCATTTAGTAAATCCCTGACATGTTTCTATATTTTCCCATAGTGTGCGAACGTTTCCCAGCCATTAGTCAATAGGAAGGAGCTTTATAAGCAAGAAGATTATCATCGAAGAGGTAGGGCTTGTGAGAGAAGAGTGGGGCGATGAAGATATAAGAACTTGGTGAAGATGTGGGCTGATATAGCTTCTGACAGGGTTTGCTGGAGTAAGGCTATGGGATGCAGAATATCATAAGGGTACTGGGGCATTAGGATATTGCTACCAATTTGTTTATCTACGGATTCTGTGTAGGCATTCCAGTTGGCATGGGAATAGTCTCCAATAACTTTTGCATAGAAATTGGGATCAGGGGTGCACTTGGACAAATGGTGTGTAGGAGATGGTGAGAAACATAGGTACATGATGACTTCCAACTGGATGGAGGTCTTTTGTAGTGAGACATCCATTGTTGTTGGGACGTACTAGAACGTCTTGCGTGTTGCTGCTTTCATGAAAGGTGTACTGTGGTGTGGGGACAAAGTCATGTTGAAGCAGTAAACTATAAACTGTAAACTGATGCCACTGCTGGAGTTCTGCAGGGTATGCTATGGATTTTGAAGTTAACAGCAATAGTATAGGTGAAAAAGATATGTTCGACATGGACGCGAAACAGGAGAGTAGAAAAGCACAAACACCCTGTCATATCATGTTAAAATTTCGTCGAATGGTTTCGAACTGTCCCTAGTCGTTCAGACCTCTACACAAAAGCAAAATTTACGGTTACGCTGAAATTCAGATGGGTGAGTTCACGTTCAGTGGGGATTCAGCCCCACAACAACGTTAGAGAAGTGTGTCAGCAGTGTCAAAAGTTGTCAAGGATGTCATTCTGTTGCTCATCGCTCATTGAACTGTTATTTTCGACCGCAAAATTTGTGAACATCCATGCCACAAGGAAAGGTGTGGTTTCGTTGACGCCCCTTATTATACCCCCTAAAGGCTTTTCGTGTAGTTTCTGAGCATTGGTGAGTATGAAATATTTTCCTGTCATGTCCACTGTCTCGTTGGGCAGAATTCTGGTGAAATTTGGTGCCAGTGGTGCCAATATGTCATCATTAACTCACCTTATTGCTCTCTTGAACTTCTCATGTAATGTGTCGACACCTCGCTGTTCGAAGCGTCGTCCAGGCCGAAGGTGACGTTCAGGGCGCCAGGCTATTGTACCATTTCAAAGAAATGTTGTAGGCACATTTCAATCGAGCTTCAAACTTATGCACCGCAATGGGAGACAAATACGGGGTTTCGGAAAAATGATCTTTCAATTCTGTTGCGCAGTGTGTGAAGAGCTGCAGCACGTTCAGGTGTCGTACGGGGACTGGAGGCGAATGCGTTCATCACGGAGCACTTAGATGCAGGCATCATCGAGCATAGTGTACCTCTAACTGTGAATAATGCCTGTAGCGTCCCATAGCGCTCAGAGCCGTTTGAACCATTTGAATGCCTGTAGCGACCTGCGGGAGGCAGGCAGTATATTCAGTTGGACCATGTGACTCAAGTCTAAGCAGTGTGTTTACAGAGGGATGGCTCGCTCTCCTGGACTGCAGCTAACGCTCTCGGCCTGTATCTTTATTTTCTGTACACTGAGGGGTCGGGGGTGTTACAGTCTTAAGTTTACGACTACTGATAGCTTTCTGTTCAAAATGCTGCACATGTCTATGTTACAGCCCACTATTCTCGTAAATTGTCATTCACTTTTTTGTCATCTATTTTTCGTGTGTCTTCGGTGGAAATGATTCTAATAGTAAATAACCTGAGCTACTTCTAAAAGTTTACCAACAGTGGAAATGTGTTTCCAAGCTTCAGTATTTGGTTTCCCCTGCAGGGTGTATGTGTGGGCCACTGTACGTCTGATATCATGTTAAACCTAGGACACTCTTGAATTTCCTGCCACTTTTCATTATGTGCTAAAGCATGAGTGTGTTTCTTGGACTTTCAAACTTCCTTGCCCATGTGGGCTGTGATATCAGAAGGGCTGTGGGAGTGCCTGCAGGACGGGAAAGGAAGTGGAGAGGGGAAATCCGGCAAAAATGCAGTCCAGCCGGATAGTGATACATCTATGGTACTAGTTTAAACAGTCGCCCCATTCTTTTCGAAACAAATACTGCTTTTTCATGCATTCAGCGCAATTTTAATAATAACAACCACAAGTCAGCACTCGCTTGGGTTCACGGAGATACTTTTACTACCATTCCATCCAAAGAGTATAGAACAGTTAGCGGGTGAAATACATAAACGAGTTCTTGGCAAATTATAGTGTGGTATCGATAGCTACGATGCCATGGCGTAGGTGAAAGTTCTTAAGTTGGCACTACGACAGACTCCGACGACAGCGCCCTCTAGCCGGCGCCGTGGAGTTCTACGAGCTCTGCTCCAGATTCTGCCCATTTGATCAAGAGCAGACGGCCAGGACACCCCGCTTCAGCTTCTCTTCATATAGAGACTTTGCTCTACTTACGACGCGTCTAAGGCTTTGCACCTACATACAAAGTTATGTTTGCCTCTGTATATATTCTTGCACCAGTAAACCACTTTTACTTACTTGCAGTACCGACGTGTTTTACCTCACCTGCTCCTGCTCGCTTCCTTCATTCGGCCAACCTTTCAGTTTTCAGGAGCAGACCCACGCGGCGCCTTCCAGGCGGGATACAAAAGATAGCATGCAAAAAGGAGAGTATTTTGCCATATGTTCAACATGTGCAACTTTCTTATTTTCACGATACATGAGAAAGTGCACACGTTTTCAGTAGAATAAAAGAATTTTTTTAAAGTCATCGATAATTTGTGAAATGAGACTTAGCGGGGCTTAGCAGTAGCATAATTGGAAGTATTAACATCTTAATTTTTAAAACGATAATGTGCTTTTTCTTAAACTAATAATCTGAATTGTCCACATTTTCTCATTTAATAAACCACTGTTTCAGGATTCTGCCACAACTGCAACTACATTAGCATGTTAGTGAGGTGATATTACGTAAAATGCACTGATTTTTGATAAAAAGCAAACAAATTTTTACATAGCAACAAGAGAAAGCTCGCCACTGACGACATTTCTCTGAAAGCAAAATGGGTCAGGCAAAAATAAATTGTTCCTTCTATTGCAACTTCAACGGAATCTTGTAAGCCAATGTGTTTTTAAATGAACAGCTTCTACTGAAACTTAGCCATGATTTACTTTCTATACCTCAATGATCCAAGGAACATGAAAATATTCACACTAAATATCGCATCATGTTTTTGATCATATGAGTGAAAGACTTCTTATTCAACTTAAGTATCTTTTAGTTCGTTAAAGATGCTGATAATCCATTTTCCGATTATGTCCAGCCGAAAGGGTGCTGCAAGTTGTCAGTGTGATCGCACCTTCAGAGTTACGAAATATGTTTTATCTAGAGCTACTATTCAGGGGACAGAAATAAGCCTTTTTCTTTTCGCTTAAACACACTGTGCCACTCTCATCAATTCATCAAGATGAAAATAGATTATATCTTTAACTTATAAAGTGATGTCTGACGCGAAATCATTCAGGAAATCAATTTAAGTATGGATAGGCACAATTGCTTTGATATTTCGCAGATCAGTGTGGTATATAAATACAATCGTCCACAAGTTTCAGCCCTCAATGTTCGTTATTAAAAGTGCACTACGTTACAGGCTAATGTCGAAATTATGCCAGTAGGACTTCTCACCTATTTTCTTCATCAGAAAGCATCATCAGTAGCAAGTACTGAGTAGCGCCTACATTTCTCTTATCACCGTGGTAAAATTACTATCTTTTCCCAAAACACAGCAAAGTTCACACAATGTCACCTGGCTAACATGCTAATGAATTTTCAGTTGTGATAGAATCTTGTAAGAGTTTTTATTAAATGAGGAACTGAGGACCACTTGTTTTTATCACTCATAATATACCAGTTGGAGTTATTAATTTTATTAACTGTCCTCTGACTCTTGTATTCATATGTGAAATGCCACAGTACTCTCCTCAAGTTGAAATTGTGATAAACCTGTCCAAGGATCTAGCGTAAATCGCGTTTAAAGGAATGAATTTGGCCCTGTCAAATTCAATTTTGCCGCGCGGGGTACCCAGCGGTCTGAAGTGCCTTGTCACGACCCACGTGGCTCACCCCATTGGAGGTTCGAGTCCTCCCTCGGGCATGGGTGTGTGTGTTGTCCTTAGTGTACGTTAGCTTAGGGACCGATAACCTCAGCAGTATGGTTCCGTAAGACCTTACCACAAATTTCCAAATTTTCATTCAATTTAAGGTATGGTATTTAGAATAAATTAGTTCTCCTCCTACCTATTTGTAATAAAGCATCTGGATTACATGACTTGAAGTTGGTACTTCTTAATAACGCATCTGACTTAAATGAATTTAAATTTAGTGCTTCTTTGAATCTGCTTTCATAAAATACAAATTTCAAGGATGAATGGCGCTACTGTTTGAAACAGAGATGTTGCATTCAATGAGTACTGTTGTGACTGACAAATCGAAATTTTTCAGAAACACAACTTTTATTGATGGAAGTTCACAAGGTTGGTGACTGAACATACAAACGAAAGGTAACAATAACGAAAAAAGTCTCCTAATTGAGGCAAACAAAAGTTCACTTCCAGTTTTCCACAAAGGTTCGTGGTAACACACTCACACACTAGTAACAGTCCAATTCCGAGACGAAGGCGTATTCTTCAATTGTCGCAGTACACGAGGCTGGCATCTGGCGTGAACTTAACTTCGGGCCTGGTTCTAGCCCCTAAATAGCTGTCTCCAGCCAATCAGGTTTTGGGGTAGTGATATTTCCTGTAGGCCCTGGCTCGAGCTTCCCCTGTAGGAAGTAGTGCTCGGAATGTGTTTCCATTATCTTGTATGTAAATAGCCGGTGTTTAGCATGGTGCCTTGGATATAGACAACCTCTTCCTCTGTGGTGTTATATGGGTTGCCGGCCGTCAGGTGCTACCTTGGCTTCGGTATAACAAGTACCATTTATTTTCACATCATAAAAATGGACACTGAACATGATTCAAGCAACTGCTGATCACATTAACTTTGAACTGTAAGCTCCATCGGGAAAACAAGAATGAATTTAATTGAGGTAGTTGACGTGTGTTTGGATGCGGAGAAAAGGTAGGAGAAACCAAGAGATTCCTACTTCTCGTTCACGAGACAAATTGCCCTTACCGAATAACAGTAAATGTCCATTGCAGGTATTCACTAAAAATTGATCATACATTAAAGAGGAAAGAAAAACTACCGAACAGAAAATAGGTTAGTCAGAGGGTCAAGCCACCTGACTTCACTACCATGCCGAGGCTGAGCGATACTTTACCGTAGCGAGTGACTGTACTGCGGCGTTGTGACCGCGACGACTGTACTTGGTCGACGTGAATTCTGCACAGCGGGTCTGTGCTTACAGACTTGACTGGCGGTGGTTGATTCACGGCTAATCCTGCCCTACGCTGAAATAATTTTCCGAAAAATTCTACCCAAATTTAACTTAAAGAAGACGATGTTTTGCTGTCAAAGCAAGGGCAAAACTTATCTTTACACTTGTAGAAAGTTCAAAACAAAGTGAAGCAATAACTTATAATAACGGAATGGTAGAACATATGATACTGAGTAAACGGCATTTAGAGCCAAAACTCCCCTAACATGGATGAGGAAACGAAAACTTTTTAAGACTTTTTTACTTTCATTGACCATGACCAGAAGTCTGTCAAACTTTCGGTTATGAACAGTTTAGTCTGTCACAACTGAAGGCTAAACAGGAAACTATTTGGCTGTGTACTAAGGCAGGTGATCAGTTTGCACTTCCTAATTACCAACCAGGAGGGACCGATGACCTCGCGCAGTATGGTCCCTTAGGAATTCACACGCACATACACACACACACACACACACACCAAGCACGAATATCTCCTGTCGGTTGCCAGGCCAGCCGGGCTCATAGATGCCCCTTAATCTCTTCAAGCAGTCAGCCTGACTCAGAAAATCAGAAAATAGAAGCGACGCCAGACTTCCGCGTAGAAATTATGAAGCTGTAAAAAGTTCGGATAGTTGGGTTGCATATAAATGTCGCACAACAACATATTACCAACTAAGAAATGAAAACTAGCGTCCTATGACAAGGAGCGTTATAACCCCCCTCCCCCATTTATTATTTTAGTGCATACGCTTGTAACGTTTATCCATGAGTTGCACAACAGATACACATAACAGACACTTTGGTCATCAGTAATATATTCTCTTTCACTATCTACAACAGTTTACCAACGCTGGCGTAAGTTTACGATTCCGCGACGGTAGAAATCATTTGGTTTTGAGGCGAAGAACTCGTCAAGTTTAGAGCGGATTTTCATCCGGAATAAAATCCTTGAAGGATGTTCGATAGAGAGCAGAAGAGGAGAAAATAGAGGGTGTAAGATCAGGTGAATAAGGTGGGTGTTGGATGACATCCCAGCCCAACACCTGTATAGCGAGCGGTTTTTGTCAGTGTAACAGAATGTGGGTGGGTATTATCGTAGAGTAGCATCACTTCTGGTAGTCTCCCTGGTAATTGCTCTTGGGCTGCGTCTTTAAGACGTCTCAGTTGTTGACAGTAAATATCAGCAGTGATGATTACACCTTGAGGAGGGAATGCGTAGTAACCCACAGCGTCGCTGTTCCACCAGTTGCATAACATTATCTTTTGAGGATGTGCGCAGGTATTTGTAAGGAAGCTGCTGCCTTGCTTGGGCTCAAAAATTCTTTTGTTTTCTTTAGTAACGATGTTATTCACGAACCGACTGATGACGAGCAAGCAGAAATACGCGTATGGCTAATTTTTGTGATTTTGGCTAAGAACATGCGGTACCCATACGCCAGATTTTTGAACCTTTCCCATTTGCAGGCAAATGTGGCACGGTGGTGCTATGATGACAGCTCAACACATTTTCCAGTTTTCGAGGACACTGACGTGGATGATTGTGGATTAATGCGGTGAAACGATCTTCATGAAACCGCGAACGTGTTTCTGAACTTGGAGAGTAAGTAATGTCAAAACGATCTTTCTTAAAATGAAAAACCAATTTTTTGCCGTGCTCTGTCCAATGGCACTATCCCCATACATAGCGCAAATGTTTGTAGTTGCCTCTTCTGCTATCACTCCTACACTGAACTCTAGAAGAAGAAGAAGAAGAAGAAGATGTTTGGGATGTTCCAATTTCTCCGCTTGGCACTCCATCTTCTAGCGTCCACAGCTCCAATCACTATCTCCACATAACAAAATGAGAATATGTAAACTCAAACAGCAACAGTGAGCGCGGGATTAGCCGAGCGGTCTTCGGCGCTGCAGTCACGGACTGTGCGGCTGGTCCCGGCGGAGGTTCGAGTCCTCCCTCGGGCATGGGTGCGTGTGTTTGTCCTTAGAATAATTTAGGTTAAGTAGTGTGTAAGCTTAGGGACTGATGACCTTAGCAGTTAAGTTCCATAAGATAAAAAAAGCAACAGTGAACTACAAATAAAAAATGACAATCAATAAGTAAATCCATGGAAGCCAGAATACGAACATGAAAAACAAAAACTCTACAACTTATGCACCAACTTCATACATATTTCCTCGGGATTCAATCTTAATTTTTTTTTGACTAAGGTCCCGGCACAACGCTGAAGAGAAATGTGAGAAAGAACTAGAATCTAACATGACACACGTGGCCTCAGAACTCGGACAGAATCTAAAAAAAAACGTAGTTTTGCAATCACAGTCCTATATATGCAGCAGACAGTGAATACGCTTCGAACACCAGAAAATCATAGATCTCGGAGATCTGCACATCCTTTCATGTTGGGTGGGAGTTTATAGAATTTCGAAATTGCGCGTGTGATTGTGAAATAGTCAAGTAAATGCATAAATTTTTAGAGGAGAAAACGAAAAATTTTCGATAGCTTTCTGAGATTCCAGATGTTTATTTTCGTGTGTACTTCACAATAACTGATTCCTTTCCAGTTATTGATAAATACGATGCAAGTTTTGTGAGCCAGTAGGATGAGAAAAATGTGTAAGAAATGCGAAAATATTAGGATAATGAGGTACTTTACATACAGGAACATGAATATAAATTGTTATAAAATTCATTATATTCATCAGAAATCATACCTATCAATTTCTGTGTCTAAAGTAGTTTCTGGCTGGGACCTGTGCTCCAAGAGATTAGGACAGCAATAAATGGGTGTCTTGTAAACCTTTCAGGGCTATACAGCAGAGATAAACACTTTGCAAAATACAGCGCGGACTGTGTCTGAGAGTAAGTACAGTTATGCCTTCGAAACGTAGTCCTTCACTGTCAGACCTAGACGTTTTTACTCAGTTTTCTATGAATTAGCAAGTTTAGGAAATATTGGCAATATTGCTGCCGTACATAGCTTATTTGTAAATGACAAAGCCCCAAACTACGCTGTTAGCTACCTCAACTGTGGCGTGGTCAGACGAATTTTTAGGTGAACTTGCGTTTCGCCTGTCAGCCAACTTGGACCTCACTATGTCTTTGCTCCTGTGAGTCCCATTTGTCCAGCGTTGCTTTACGAATTCAGCATTTATCTGGACACACACAGTCCGCAATGTCGTATTCTGCATCTCACAATCTTCGATGACTTATAATATTGTGATAATTCCTATATGTCCTCGGAAGCACTGTCATCTTTTGAAGTGATTCTTGGGACGTTAGTGTGAATTGGTATCTTAAGCCCACACTGTCGATAAAGAAAGACAAAAAGAACGAATGAATAAAATCTGAGCTCATTCAAGATTTCGTACAGTATTCTACTTGCTTATCTGAAATTGGCTTTGAAGGAATTCAATGGACAGATGCATTAGTTCAGCGTAATCTTCTGGTTTTTCCCAATGATACTACCCACTTACATCTGGAATAACATAATGACCGAGTGTATCGTGTTATTATTTCTTTGTTGGTTTCGAATGTTTTAAAGCACCCAAAGTTGTATTTGAACCCATGTTGAGAGTTCTAGAGAGATGGGGCATGAGGACACTTCTGATATCAAATTGATATGCAAATTAATTAAACTGATCAATTAATCACCTCCTGCCCCCAACCACGCCCACTGCCGCCCTCGACCACGGATGATGTCACATGTTTTTCTCAGCCTGCACGTGTGCCCCAGCCTCCATCGCCCCTCTCTACCCTCCCCTTCCCATCTTCAAGATTTACTCTATTGGTAGGAATTTGGAATTTTGGCATAAATTTCGAATTTTGGTGGAAATTTCGAATTATGGTGGGAATTTCTTTGTCTCACGGCTGTGCCACCTTCTCCCCCCCCCCCCCCCCCCCCTCACTCGCCATCTGGGAATTGACAGAAAATTAAAAATGGCGATACCCTTTATGGGACTCAGACCCAGGTCCTCCAGGACAGAAAGCCCAAGTGCATCCCCCTAACATATTTGTACCACCAGAGGCACTAGGAACTGACAGCAAAATAAAAATGGTGGTGCCATTTCCAGGACTTGAACTCTGGTTCTACTGGATGGAAAGCCATAGTGCAACCTCCAACACATAGAAACTGTCCAGATGCAGGAGAGGAAGGTTAGATTAGTGTACTTTATTTATTTTGAAGGGAATAATGAAGTAATGATAGGTCCTAATTATGTAGTTAATCATAAATATTAGGCCTAATTACACAACGATATGTGTAGCACTACACAATGATAGACTTAAACCGCAATACAGCTCAAATACTGACAACACCATACAACTGGTGTTGACATGCTGGGAAAAAATTTCGCAATACCACTCGAAACTAGTGACAAAAAATATGTTCAAATGTGTGTGAAATCTTATGGGACTTAACTGCTAAGGTCATCAGTCCCTACTTAACCTAAATTATCCTAAGGACGAACACACACACCCATGCCTGAGAGAGGACTCGAACTAGTGACAAATCACTCAAACTTTACCCTTCACCTACAAGCTGGCAGGAAGAACGAATGGGTGTAAAGTGCTATCGTTATTCTTTTTGGCTGGAAATACGTTCAACTGAAGAGACGCTTGTGTTGGACAGACAGGAGTTTAAAAAGTGTGTTACCTGTAAGCATACAGCTGAGGACAGTATCTACCATTGCTTGACATCAGAGTTTGCTACAGTCGCCTGCTTAAAAACCACCCTGCAGCCCAGGTAATCAAAGCAAAACCACGCTACCACAATTGATGGAAAAAGTGAATCACAGTTCTTATTAGACTTCAAAACTGTTGTGAAAAAAACCAGCAGTTATAATGAACATGTCATAGTGCAAGACATGTACTGGGGGTGGTAGATGAACATGCATTCTCCTCGTGAAGCGTCCACAAACTGCTGAAAATCGAGAGCATCTTACCTCCCCTCCCTCCCTCAATCCATCCACCTAAGGGGAGGACACATGTTTTATGTGGTCACTAACTGGCTTGAAGGGATGCTCCTTCATCAACAAAATAGCATGTATAGTCAGTTAAACGATAGATAATAAAAGGACACGTGCCCCAAATGCAGTTAGTTCATTTAAAATATAAAGACACAGCCCCCGATACGCCACCTCCCTGGTCAGGGAGCGACCACCCACAGACTAGGCCCACTCTCAACACCTCCAATAGTCCTGTCATTCTGCGAAGGAGAACAGTTTTATTTTATGTCAATGTAACTCTCTCCTGCAGTTTCTTATATGTTTTCCCAGAAAGACTGGACCCTTCTAGAAAAACAACGAAATTCTGAAGTACGCTCCAGATTGCTTTTTCAAATGGCTAGCAGCTCCGCAAAGCTCTTTGCTGTTTTTGTGTGCCTCACTGTCTCCCCTTTGCGGTCACTGGCCTCACCAGGACTACCGGTATGCTGCCTGCCTTGAGGCGACTGCCCATCGCCAACACAAAAGTGGGATTTAGCAGCACTGTCCTGCCCCTAGTCAGAGCGCGGAAGTGTCCGGCGACCACCCACAGTACATTCGCCCCCACTGCGCCCGTCGTTCTGCACTGGAGAACAATTGTATTTGACGTCAATGCATCGCCTATGACCAAGCATGTATTAAAAAAGAAAAAGACAATGTCCTCTTTCCACAAACACAAGCACAGTCCATTTTCTTTCAGTTTTATGAGAAAAATCGTTATAGTTTTTTTAAATTTTACTGCAGGATGCGACTTGCATCTCGTTATTTTGCGACGCCCAGCGAAGTGTACTGAGCCGTGGTAAAATTTGCTGTTTTGAATAGCGCGCCGCAGCGCGTAGTGTGAAGCAGTCGCCCTCCGTTTGTGGCGGTGGCGCCGCTGTGGCAGTCGCAGCTCTGATGTCTCCCTCTGGTGGGAAAGGGGAAAGGTAGCCTGCTCACGTCCATTTAAGGGGCGCGACGAGCTCGCTAGGGGGCGACTCTGGTCAGTTGGTCAGCCGGGTCAGTGTGGGGCAGTCAGTGTGTGTCTGTCGTCCGGAGTGCTAGTATGTGTTAGGTCGCCAGCCTGCTCGAGTTTGTTCAGGCAATGATCATTGGCGGTTGGATCGATCGGTTGGTCGGTCGCGCACTGGGGCACAAGATGACTTGCCCGTCTTGAGCGTCGACGCATGTGAGGTCACCACGTCAGTCCAGTGGGCCGCGCCGTATAGCGAGGAGTAGTGACTTCACGGCCGACACCAGAGCAACAGGAGTCTACCCACGACATCGATCTGGCCGGCGCGAGCTGCGATGCCGTGAGACGGGAGATCGGCGCGCCTTCCTGCGTCCGTTGAAGCGGCTGGCAGCGGACGGTTCGGGAGAGCGTTTTGGAGCGTGCTGCGCCAGGTCTTCGCCAGACATCGCAGTTTATTAGAAGTTAAGTGATTCGTGATATGTTGTTTCATTTACTTGTTAAATTCTACTTGTTTTCTTGGTCAGTCTCTCGTCCCCAGCTTGCTAGTCTGTCTCTCGTCGCCGGTCGGTGTGGCCGTGCGGTTCTAGGCGCTTGAGTCTGGAACCGCGTGACCGCTATGGTCGCAGGTTCGAATCCTGCCTCGGGCATGGATGTGTGTGATGTCCTATAGGTTGGTTAGGTGGAAGTAGTGCTACGTTCTAGGGGACTGATGACTTCAGATGTTAAGTCCCATAGTGCTCAGAGCCATTTGAACCATTTGTCTCTCGTCCGCATTTGTTAGGCAATTAGTGTCTGTCTGTCGGTCTGCCGTAGGTTAATAGCTGCCTCTGTCATGTTGTCGGATTCGGTGTTAACGAATTTATTGCTTAAGGTGTAAAGGCCGAATTCCTGAAATATGTTTTTATCGTGCCTATCATCTTGAGAGGCGGTATATGTGTAATATAGAGCATGTTTGTACATTTTATGTAAGACTGCATTTCATGGGTTTTATTTAAATGGTCATTTTAGTATATAAAGTTGCCACCCTTCCACCGTAAGAGTTTTCTTTTAAAAACAAGTTGCACTTTCGGTGGCAAGTAATTTTTTTTTAATGTGAGTGTTTTGTACCATTTCCATCCCTCCTACGGGGTGCATGTGTTTGTGTGAGTTGTTAAAAATTTTTAGTTTGAAGTAATCTGGTGTGTTGCAGATTTGCACCAGTGTAGTCTTTCAGAGGTTGTGGTGCGGTCGTGATTAAGGCCGTGTCAAAAGGGAGTGGCAAGGTTCTCAGCCCGAAAGCTCATACTGTCAAAGTTATTTGTGCCTCTGAATAAATTGTAACTTGATCTTTAGAGGGTTCTTTTTGATTATAATTTTAAATCTGTTAAAAAAAAAAGAAAGGGTCATTAGGAATAAAATTTCCATTTATTGAAAGAAATTTGTTTTCATCAGTTACCCACTGGCAACTACTTCCACGCTCACATAGTGTGATTAAATGTGTTAATGTTCTTGATTAATCACTAGTAAATAAAGTAAATTCTTTAAGAAAAGATTCTGAAAGTAAATCCACGGTTCATGTACCATTGCCGCTTCTAGATGATCACCAGAGACATCGTAAAATAACGAAAAAATACTTTGTCTATTTTGCTGTACAAACTACTGATCACCACAGAATGTCCTCGTTATTTTGAAACTGTCATCAGAGTAAAGAAAAACAGAGAATTTAAACTCCAAAGGAAAAGACATCTGTATTAAGCAATTTCGTTCAGCTTGATGGACAAATTACATGATCTGAGAGTTTCTTTGAGGTTCAGTCTCTGTAAATAAACTGTCACGCACGTGTGTTTTACAAACATTTCAGGCACATGAAATAACATTAAAGAATACAATCTTTCACACCATTGGCTCACATGTTAGAAAAAAACAAATTCATCTTATGTTCAACAACAACAAGCTGTAATTCAAGAGGACATCACCGTTTTGTACACTATGGCAGGTCCCCTTTTATGAATGATACGAATGTTATGGATGTTTACGAAACAAATCGTGAGAGCCCGTCTCGCCCTGTGTGGTTATAAGATTGAAATATCGTTAAAGGATATCGCCACAATAAAGAAAAAAAAAGAAATGCCTGTCAAGAATCATTCTATGCTGACCTAGCCATCTCTTACACCCATCAGACGGCACATCATTGTCACCAAATTGATATGCTAATTGATTAAATTGATCATGAGAGTCTCTTTGCATGGCGAGTAATTTTTTTTCAGCTGTCTGATTACACTCACCAGATAGGTCAAATGGGAATTCATGGAGCAAAGACGGTTCTTTTTGAGGAACACTATTGAGAAACGACGTTTGAAGCTGACCACAGAGAGATTCTACAGTCCACATCATACATTTCACGTAAGGACAGCACTATTAAAAACAGATCATAATGACTATGTTGCCGTCACCCTGCATAAAAAGCAATCTTGAGTCTACAGGCACACACCGGTCGCTGACAACATAACGATTTTTGGTAGAAATGTTGTCCACAATTTGGAATCATGTCTATCCATTCAACCACATACTTGCGTTGGACCCTGTACAGAAATGTTTTAAAGATTACAGCATGGGTGACTCATATTTGTGCCACTCTCATATCTCGAAACGAGTCACCTTTTCGAACTCATCTGCTAAGGATCCTATACAGCAAACACTCCAGCACTGTTTTTTAGACAGCCCCTCTGCATCTTGTAACTGCTCCTCAGTCTCTGCTCCACCCTCGCTGCAGCTTCATTCATGTGATCATCCCAGTTTAAGACATACTTGAACAGAAATCAGGGAGCACTATATATGTAAGTCCTTCTGCATCTCATGGAAGAACAGGACGAGCTGAGTTAATGCAACAGGTGTGCGTTTTAACCACTCGGTGAAAATGGAAACAAGTTGTGGTAGCTCCCCAAGCTGTGTACAATGTATGAGGCCAGCGCCAAACAAAGCTTTCCCATGCAACACAAGGTAGTAGACAAGATCATTTGAGCAGCTTCAGTGATGTTTCTTGTCGGGAAAATTAGGAAGACCACATCATACAGGGCATGGAAGAAGGAAGAGGATTTTGCTACTGCATTGCAGTACATCTCCATACTACACAAAGGTACTGATGTCCGAAGGAGATCTGTGTCCCTCAGAGTGCATTCATGTCTGTCAGTTTGCAGCTTCTGATGTAGTGGCTAACGTTGCTACCCCTGTATCGTGTGGTCCTGGTGTCGATTCCCGGCTTGATTGGGGATTTTCTCTGCCTGGGGATTGGGTGTTTGTGTTGTTATCATCATTCCATCATCATTCATTAAAATTGGCGAGATTAGAGTGTGTTGAGATTGGGTATGAGTACGGGCGCTGATGACCACACAGTTGAGCACCACACCGGCCAAACATCATCACCATCATCATCATCATGTCTGTCGCCCAAACATTCTCTCTCACCTCGGTATTCTGTACCATCCAACAGAGAAAAACTATAGGAACTCCGCTAACGTTATCCACTAGAGAACTTAATAAGATATTACCACAAACTGGACTTCTGATACATTGAAAACAAATACAGTCTGCAAGCCGGCATTGACCATATGTGGCGATTTTATTAAATGTACTGGTATAGGTTCATTGGGGCAGATAATTCATGATCAAAGACGCTTCAGCAGACCAGTATAGTTTCGTCACTTGTTCTGTGGGAGGACCATATTCCACAGACTGTCAATTGCAAGAGAGGGTTCCTGTGTTCTTGTTTGATTTAGTGTTTTTTCTCCTCTAACACATCCAATAAGTACATGAATACTGTAACATACTCCAGCATCATTTTGTTTTTATCACCACGACTTCGCGGAATGTGTAAGGTGCTAAACCGACATTAACACGTCTTCATCCAGTGGCTCTGACAGAAGAGGACATCGCATGGCGTAAATAATGCAGCTGCTGCTTCCAAAATACGCACAAGATGCTCGAAACAAACGACAGTGGAGGTGGTTCTGACTGAAAAAAAATGCAGAAGCCAGTGCGACGTATGGAAACTGGCAGAGTTCTGCGGTGCTGAAGGGCGTTTCCAAACAGCTGTCCAAGGGTTATTGATGACCTCTAAATTTAAAGCCATCTTTCATAGTGACGTGGTAGCATATATCAAGGTGTCCCGTTTCCATTGATCCTTCATATTACAGTCATGTACACGGTCACTGTCTCGCTGCAAGCCATCCTCGGAGGGTGTTGCTCCCTCTAAGACTCTCTCCACCTCAAACAAGTGATGTCAGTCAATAATCATGTGGTAAACAACAGCGTACCCGTGGATGGATGGTATGGAAAAGACGCTGTCGATTTACTGTAATAAACATCACACGTGATAGTGCGATCAATTTTAGAAATTTTACAAATTTTTCTGTAATTTCAGCACCGACCAATGAGGCGGCAGCGTCTTCCCAATTTCTGTATCATCGCTTAACCTCACCTCCACTACCTTGCCAGTACCATATACAAGATTGTGACCGTAGATAGATGACTGAGCAGTACGTCCATTCATTGTTAATTCTCGAATTTATATATACGAAAGGATGCCAGACAGTGTCCTATACTGATCTACATATTTCTAGTACTTCGATCACAGTACGTTATTTTCCATTATGATTGCCCATCTTTCCCTACGCGGCTGGGAGTCACAGAGCATTCTCGCATTCTGAGGATAAAGTTGTAAACTGAGAGATATCCCCACATTATCTTTGACCAACCCTCCCTGAAACTCTGTCACTGGTTTAACTTGCAGTTTGACCATAAGTAAGAGGCTACTATATGCACAATATGCAGCAGAGTGAACCGACTCTGTAGGTGCTGTTCAGCGAAGACTATTCTGACCACCCATGAGTACAAGGTCTCTCCAGATGCACGTATGTCGAAAATTTCAATACCCCTTGCCGGTCTACAGCAGATATGGGAGTGTTGTGATGATATAACATGGTTATGAAGAAGAAACCTGTGGTTTAGTCATGGTGGAGTTCCAGACGAACGTAGTTTGAAGCACTTCACGTAAATCAAGGGCGCTATCAATTGAGAAGTATTGTTCTAGTGTCTGTCGTCATACCAAGAAGGTACTGGTAAGAGAAAAATGATCGTGGAATATAAACACATACAGTCCGAAAGCTACATGGACCTGCACTTAAAACACGCTATATTGCTAGAGCAGGTCGTCTTCCGACCCATTAGTCGCGTGGAATTCAACGCTGTTAATATTCCAGTGTAAAAAATATATTCCCAGTGCATGTCATACTTTCTCCCTCGGAGTTCTGCACGATAAACTGTGGTGACAAACTGTAAAGTACAAAGCTACCATCTTGCACAACAAACAAAACATCGATTCTTTGTAACAAACACACCACATTGGTTTCCAGAGGGTTATGATGCCTGTCGTTTACGAAGTTCAAGTCTGATTTCGGTTCGGAAATTGTGATACGCTCACAACCCCTACAAAATGATCGTCGACAGCCGAAAATATATACGACGAAATAAACACTACTATCAGTAGCCAGACGAGATGTAACAGTCGTACTAGAGTTTACCACCGCCCTTGGTAATCTTCCTCTTGCACACAGAAGTTATGGCACATTGTTACGTTGTATCGCCTTTCGCCTTGATGCCACGTCTCTAGAATGCCTCTTCTCTTCACTATTAAAATATGTATATGTAACATCAGTCTGCTCTCCTCCTCCAGAAGACGTAATTTTATTGATTTTGCTCAGTACAGTTTTCATTGTATTTGTCGCTAATGTTGTGTATTCTGTCAGTTTCCACACTTTTACTAGGTTTTCGCGATTTTACATATTTCATGCTATTTTCCTCAATTTTTACGTATCTCACATCAATTTTTCGTTATTATACTAGGTTTTCCTCGAATTTTATCGATTTTATCTCATTTCCCATATTTTTTCCATAGTTTTTCATATGTATATGGTGATATTACTGAAAAACTCATGTGCTGTTTGACTTTCTACGGGAATATTTGATCATGTTATACACAAAACTACTAAAAAGTCCTGCCTCCTCCAAGATGGCCCACTTGAATGCATTTTGGATCGGACGGATATGAAAAGTATAGTAACAGTCACTTTGTACCTATATGAAACTGAAGACTCGATATATGTCCAAGATGTGACAGGGAAATTGAGTGCATCGCATACATCTTCGTTGGTCTAGACGAGAGCGTTGAGACAGGTTATCCATTGATGGACGTATTTCATCATCCCACATGTGTTGGAAGCCCTCTGATGACTGTGGTAAGGAGACGTTTGCTGTGAACGATTGCAGGTACACTGTTCTCTAAGTCATGCACACAAAACAAGCAATTGTATATTAGTGGATTGCAGGTTACACAACACACGTGATACACCCCGAGAGAACAACGGAAAAAAATCGTTAAATGCGTGATAAATGGCATGCATCAACATCTTCCTCTCCTTAGTATGCATCATCAATCTACCATCGAATCATGTCTCGCTACTACCCCTCCATCGACTTTCTATAATTTTTCAACACAGATCCATGTTCGTTTAGAGGCAGATGGCTCTTTTTTTTTCAGGAAAACATCAAAGGCAGCAGTCAACTTCCATGCATCACTATTACCCCAATAGACATACAGTAGAATGTTGCTTAAAAAAAGCCACGTAGCAAACATTTTTAAAGTTCTTGTTAGCTCTGACCGCATGACTATGACTGGTGGAGAACACAGAGACGCACAATGTAAATACAGTTTGTTAGAGTTTAAAACACGTTAATAGTCATGCACAGGGTCAAACACGCGATTCACTTTGTAGTTGTGTATAGCAGTCACCTCAGCTGGTAATACAACGCTCTTTAGCTAAGGACACTTTATAAACATTAGTAAGGCTGCTGCCGATAACTTAACACCTGTTCTTGTGGTCCGACATATATAAATTTATTACTCTACGTTTCATGGCCATCTCCCCGCATTTTGGCGTATTTTCCTTCAATTTATATATATTTTTGTCATTTTATCGAATTGATGTCACTCCTGCCCATAGGATCATGACATCACTTCTTGCAACGTATTCTAAAATTGCTTGTAAATGTAGTACAGTTGTCAACACTTAGTCCAAATGCACTTGCAGGGAGAAAGTATGTCATACGCTGGAAAAATATTTTTTCATTCCAATATTAACAGCGTTGTATTCCACTCGACTAATAGGCCGGAAGCCCAGCCGCTCTAGCAATGCAGAGTGTTTTAAGTGAAGAGCCATGTAACTTGTAACATTATGTGATTGCCTTATCATTTTAAATCATTCACTAATCGAGCAGTCGCTCGGAAACAGCTACAGTTAGCAAATAATGTTGCGAGAATGTAAAAGGTGAACGACCTGTGACGTAACTTGTTTGTTGTCGAAGCGCCGTCAGAGATGCTGTGAGTTATTGACTTTGAAAACCGCAGCGCGAAAAACGGACAGAAGAAGAACACTTTTACACATTCTTTTTTTTTGAGGTACGAGATATTCTCGATGAACAGTTACTCATTCTTCTCTTGTCTCCTGTAACTTGTGTCGGACGCGCATGTCTCGCCGCCGCATTATTATTGTTAAAAATAATATTGTTCTAGCGTAAAGTAAATGTGTAATACTAAAAGTGCATAGCAGTAGATTTATTGTGCGACGTGTATGTGAAAACGTCAAAGGTATTGTTTTCATTACGAGAAGTGCCAGTGAAAACGGCATTCATGTTAAATCTTTCATTGCAGTGTAAGTTCATCTATTAATTGCCATAAATTCAGATTTAAATGGAATTGGTGTATGGACTATTTATTTAATATAGAATCTATGTTTCACTCCTTCACGAAGTTATTTAATTTTCTTTATGTTTCTGCCAAATAGAGAGTTCACAGTCACGAATTCTTTCGTCGAGTTCGGATGGAAGTTGCATGCGGCGAAATATTTTCTCCGCGCCATATTCTACTGGTAAATGCATGATAAACTACGGTCCCTTAGTAAATTCATGTTGAGCTATCCAAAAATAATTATATTTTGAATAGGCATTTACTCTCCTCTGCAATGCAACTTCCGACTGATCAGACGATCCAACAAGAAACAGCCGCACACGGTCGGCGTTCGCAAATATGTTTCCACCGCTGATTATAGCTGTATGTTACAGCACAAAAGTAACATATTGTTATAATTAGCGACTACGAACGGGGACATTTATAACTGTATGTTTATGTATACACATTACGTAAACATAACGTTATAAACTTTAGGACTGTATGTGTTTGTGTTCCATGATAATTTCTCTCTAACCAATACCTTCTTGGTACTGACCCCACGCACTGGAACAATACTTCTCAATTGATAGCGCCGTTGATTTAGGTGAAATGCTTCAAACTACGTTCGCCTGGAGCTGCATCATGCCTAAATCACACATTTCTTCTTCATAACCACCTGTTATATCATCACAACACACCCATATCAGCTATACACCGTTAAGAGGTGTTAACCTTCTCGACATACGTGTACCTGGAGAGATCTTGTACACATGGGAGGGTGCTGTAAGTAAGATTAGTGCAGAACAGTCTTCAGTGAACAGCAGTTACGGAGCCGGTTCGCTGTGTTGCATAGTGTGCATGTAGTAGCCTCCTACTTATGGTCAACGGCAAGTTAAACCGGTGACAGAGTTTAAGGGAGGGTTGGTCAAAGATAATGTGGGGATATCTCTCAATCATCAACATTATTCTCAAAATACGAGAATGCTCTTTGACTCCCAGCCGCATAGGGAAGGCTGAGCAACCATAATCGTAAATAACGCATTATGGTCGAAGTACTAGAAATATGTAGATCAGTATAGGACACTGTCTGGTATCCTTTCACACACACACACACACACACACACACACACATATATATATATATATATATATATATATATATATATATATATATATATATATATGTGTGTGTGTGTGTGTGTGTTCGAGAATTAAAAATGAATGGACGTACTACTCAGTCATCTGTCTACATCACAATCTTGTATATGGTACTCGCCAAGTAGGGGAGGGGTAGTTTAGCGATGATACAGGAACTGGGAAGCTGAAAAAGATTACTCGCCATGCAAAGTCAATCTCATGATCAACTTAATTAATTAGCATATCAATTTGGTAACAATGATGTGCCGCCTGCTGGTTGAAAGAGATGGCTTGGTTAGCACGGAATTATTCTTGACAGGCGTTTCTTTTTTCCCTTCATTGTGGCGATTGCTTTGATCGATATTTCAATCTCATAACCACACAGAGCGAGACAGCGTTTCACAATTTGTTTCGTAAACACTGGTATGATATAGCATCAAATTCCTAAAATGGGATCTGCCATAGTGTACAAATTAGCTACGTCCTCTTGAATTACAGCTTGTTGAACATGAAATGATAATTTTTTTTCTAACATGTGAGCAAATGGTGTGAAAGACTGTATTCTTTAATTTTACACTACTAGCCATTAAAATTGCTACACTACGAAGATGAGGTGCTACGGTCGCGAAATTTGACCGACAGGAAGAAGATGCTGTGATATACAAATGGCGACACCTACAACGTGCTGACATGAGGAAAGTTTCCAACCGATTTCTCATACACAAACACCAGTTGACCGGCGTTGCCTGGTGAAACGTTGTTGTGATGCCTCGTGTAAGGAGGAGAAATGAGTACCATCTCGTTTCCGGCTTTGATAAAGGTCGGATTGTAGGCTACCGCGATTGCGGTTTATCGTATCGCGAGATTGCTGCTCGCATTGGTCGAGATCCAATGACTGTTAGCAGAATATGAAATCGGTGGATTCAGTAGGGTAATACGGAACGCCGTGCTGGATCCCAACGGCCCCGTATCACCAGCAGTCGAGATGACAGGCATCTTATCCGCATGGCTGTAGCGGATCGTGCAGCCACGTCTCGATCCCTGAGTGAACAGATGGGGACGTTTGCAAGAATCGGTGGATTCAGGAGGGTAATACGGAACGGCGTGCTGGATCCCAACGGCCTCGTATCACTAGCAGTCGAGATGACATGCATCTTATGCGCATGGCTGTAATGGATCGTGCAGCCACGTCTCGATCCCTGAGTCAACAGATGGGGACGTTTGCAAGACAATAACCATCTGCACGAACAGTTCGACGACGTTTGCAGTAGCATGGACTATCAGCTCGGAGACCATGGCTGCGATTACCCTTGACGCTGCATCACAGACGGGAGCGCCTGCGATGGTGTACTCAACGGCGAATCTGTATGTACGAATGGCAAAACGTCATTTTTTCGGATGAATCCAGGTTCTGTTTACAGCATCATGATGGTCGCATCCGTGTTTGGCGACATCGCGGTGAATGCACATTGGAAGCGTGTATTCGTCACCTCCATCCTGGTGTATCACCCGGCGTGATGGTATGGGGTGCCATTGGTTCAAATGGCTTTGAGCATTATGGGACTTAACATCTATGGTCATCAGTCCCCTAGAACTTAGAACTGCATAAACCTAACTAACTTAAGGACATCACACAACACCCAGTCATCACAAGGCAGAGAAAATCCCTAACCCCGCCAGGAATCGAACCCGGGAACCCGGGCGCGGGAAGCGAGAACGCTACCGCACGACCACGAGCTGCGGGCGGTGCCATTGGTTACACGTCTCGGTCACTTCTTGGTCGCATAGACGGCACTTTATACAGTGGACGTTACATTTCAGATGTGTTACAATCCGTGGCTCTACCCTTCACTCGATCCCTGTGGAACTCTACATTTCAGCAGTATAATGCACGACCGCATGTTGCAGGTCCTGTACGGGCCTTTCTGGATACAGAAAATGTTCGACTGCTGCCCTGGCCAGCACATTCTCCAGATCTCTCACCAATTGAAAACGTCTGGTCAATGGTGGCCGAGCAACTGGCTCGTCACAATACGCCAGTCACTACTCCTGATGAACTGTGGTATCATGTTGAAGTTGCATGGGCAGCTGTACCTGTACACGAGAACCAAGCTCTGTTTGACTCAATGCCCAGGCGTATCAAGGCCTTTATTACGGTCAGAGGTGGTTGTTCCGGGTACTGATTTCTCAGGATCCATGCACCCAAATTGCGTGAAAATGTAATCACATGTCAGTTCTAGTATAATATATTTTTCCAATGAATACCCGTTTATTATCTGCATTGCTTCTTGGTGTAGCAATTTTAATGGCCAGTAGTGTATTTCATGTGTTTGAAATGTTTGCAATACACATTTGTATGACAGTTTATTTACATATACTGAACCTGAAAGACACTCTTAGGTCATGTAATTTGTCCATCAAGCGGAAAGAAATGGCTTAATTTAGATGTTAATTTCTTTGGAGTTTAAATGACGTCATCTGGGTGTGTGGGTGGCCGTGGTCAGGGGTGGGGATGGCCGTGGTCGAGATGAGGGGAATTAATTGATCAATTTGATTAATTTACATATCAATTTGATACCGAAATTGCATATGTGCCGCTACGTCCCTACTACTGATGAGCATTCCTCCTAATAGCTTCTGCTGTCTTAGCTGGAGGTAATCCTTCGCCTGAAACCATCTAGTTAAAAATAACTGTACGTGTTGCTCATTGTATACCGAACGCTGTCTGATGATGTAGGAACTACAGATATTTGGTACTGAGAACCAAGGACGAAGGTAGTGAAGAAGGGTAACACCAGGCGCTCCTTTATGGAACGCAGATTGATGGGTTTGTGATATTTCTCTCTTCCATATTATTGATCTCCCTGCTACATCATTATACAAAAGAAAGCTAAAACTGTGGATAGAAATTTTGAAAGAAATAAGTCTGTGAGTGACATTCTGAAGATACGAGGAATGTCCAGAAATTAAGAGCATGCAGTAGCTTGAGGATGCTCATCAGCACTCTGGTTACTGAACAGCCCACTCTACTGTCAATAGCTCCATTTTCCGGTACGTTTTTGACGTTTCAGTCAGTTTACCGACCGTGTGGTAACCAACGTAAAAGAGAAAATAATATGTTAAAATTAGAGAAGAAGTTCCTCGGTTCTCATGCCAGACAGAGTGTTTATTTTTTAGGGAGTCAATGAAGCTTCACGCCATTTCGTGAATCATTTCTGGCGATTTAGCACTACTTCAAAATACAATTAATATGCTTCGTGTGCAGGTGCGAAACCTGCACTATATCTGCCATGAAGGTACGGGGTGCTCATTGAGTCACTCAAAAATAAAAAAATTATTACACTGGAAGATGAAAAGCAGGTACAAAGAATTTATTACAAAAAGACACATATATATTTACATATATTGTCTCCAAATAACACAGCTTCTCATGAGCACAATTAGTTATACGGTACACATCCAGAGGCTGCTCAGTACTTTTCCATGGTCATTGTTGCATACTCATCAACAGAGACACTGGCGTCAGTAATCCAGTACTAGAGATCAGTTATGACCCATATTTTTGTTCGATTCACGATGTTTCATCTATGAACTCACAACTTTGCAGTTTTCAGTGTGATGGTGGATAATCTTTCTGGAAATGAAGGTTGGTTGAAGATTATACAGTTGTGGTGCCACGTATTCCGCCAGAAGATCGAGGGTAACATTTGCAGTATTTTATGTCTCGTACAAAAATGTGGAGTAGTGATGCTATTGGTCATTATCCTACTCCACACAGTCACCTCTGGAACCGCGCGACCGCTACGGTCGCAGGTTCGAATCCTGCCTCGAGCATGGATGTGTGTGATGTCCTTAGGTTAGTTCTAGGGGACTGATGACCTAAGATGTTAAGTCCCATAGTGCTCAGAGCCATTTGAACCATTTGAACAGTCACCTCTTTACTATCTCACTGAAGTTTCGCAGTCACGAGGAAATTTCCTGGTCGCCAGATTCTCCGACTGTGTGTATTCAATTTCTCTGAAAGATTGCCTCATCACTGAATCTAAGTCGGGAGTTGAATGTTTCATCCTGACATTCATTCCATTATGTTAACTGTGCTCTCTTCGCGTCTTGGTTTGTTATAGGATCTAGGGCCTGTAACAGTTGTTTTCTGTAAGTGAAGACTCACAAGCTAATGCTGGTGGAGATTAATGTTTAACGTATGGTCGACATCGAGCTCATGAGAGACGGAGCACAAGCTTGGATTATTGAAGCTTGTAGAAGGAAAGCAGCCGTGCCCTTTCGAAGGAACCATTCCGGAATTTGTCTTAAGTGGTTTAGGGAAATCACGGGAAACTTAAATCAGGACGGCCGGACGCGTCTCTGAACGGTCGCCCTCCCCAATCAAAAGTTGTGTTGTAGAACTTTGTGCACTGTTGAGCGTGGTAGTTGTAATTGTTTGCAATATGGACTGACTTCCTGGGAAAATGACGGAGGGCTGGACGTGACAGGGGATCTCTTCCATACCTACTGCTGAAATTTCGCTGAGTCTGCAGGTTGGATTGTGTTTGAGTAACGAGTAATAAGCAGTGCACATTCGCTAGAACAGTTGCCATTTTCATCCGTCACCATTTTGCCTGAAGCACACAGATTCGGTAACCACCGAGCGCATAGTACTACTCTACTGAAGGTATCTCATTAATTGAAACTGTATATTCTTTTTTGAACTGCAAACAGACTTTATTGATACCCTGCCAGTTCTTGTGTACACTCCACTGTCTGTGAGATTTTTGATGCTCAAAGCGGCCCCTAAAATCTTGCAAAGCCATTTATTTCTGAAAGATGCCTAGTGCTGATTGATTAGAAGATGAATCGCTGCAAAGTTTGGAAGAGAATCGTTGAGGCGACACGAACTGTTAAGCGTCGTTCAATTGTAAATCTTAAAACAGATGTAGCTTTTCCCGTGGTCAGAAAAATCTTAAATATATGTCATTTATATACCGTCTGAAAGAGTGATAATAAGCGGCCCAAGTTATTCCATCAGCGTGAGGACTATCGAAATGTCTCACGTGGCTCCATGTGAGCACTCACAGCCCACACTGAAATATTCCAGATAGATTCACACACGTAAGATGATGCAGCCTTCACTATCTGCTTCATTAAGCACTTATTCGGAGTGAGGATGACTTAATGATTGGAATTTGACTCAACTGAGAACATTCTATTTCCATTTGTCTCCTTCATCTCTCGTTAGTAGTTCCATCGCAAATTATGCTTCTTGCCGGGACTTCTTTCAATATCATTTCGAAACTAAATCGTGCTGAAAAAATACTTAACGTGAGAGTTTCTCACCCTTAAGCTAGCCTAGCAGACGAGGACCACAACACACAGAATGCGTTATGAACCACCTTTACTGTTCGTTTTTAAGGAAAAACAACCCACCAAAAATCCAGTTGCAAACTCCCGAAACTCCTCCTGTGTAGCAATGTTGTTGTTGTTGTCTTCAGTCCTGAGACTGGTTTGATGCAGCTCTCCATGCTACTCTATCCTGTGCAAGCTTCTTCATCTCCCAGTACTTACTGCAACCTACATCCTTCTGAATCTGCTTAGTGTCTTCGTCTCTTGGTCTCCCTCTACGATTTTTACCCTCCACGCTGCCCTCCAATGCTAAATTTGTGATCCCTTGATGCCTCAGAACATGTCCTACCAACCGACCCCTTCTTCTTGTCAAGTTGTGCCACAAACTCCTCCCCAATTCTATTCAATACCTCCTCATTAGTTATGTGATCTACCCATCTAATCTTCAGCATTCTTCTGTAGCACCACATTTCAAAAGCTTCTATTCTCTTCTTGTCCAAACTATTTATCGTCCATGTTTCGCTTCCATACATGGCTACACTCCATACAAGTACTTTCAGAAACGACTTCCTGACACTTAAATCTATACTAGATATTAACAAATTTCTCTTCTTTAGAATCGCTTTCCTTGCCATTGCCAGTCCACATTTTATATCCTCTCTACTTCGACCATCATCAGTTATTTTGCTCCCCAAATAGCACAACTCCTTTACTACGTTAAGTATCTCATTTCCTAATCTAATTCCCTCAGCATCACCCGAGTTAACTCGACTACATTCCATTATCCTCGTTTTGCTTTTGTTGATGTTCATCTTATACCCTCCTTTCATGACACAGTCCATTCCGTTGAACTGCTCTTCCAAGTCCTTTGCTGTCTCTGACAGAACTGCAATGTCATCGGCGAACCTCAAAGTATTTATTTCTTCTCCATGGATTTTAATACCTACTCCGAATTTTTCTTTTGTTTACTTTACTGCTTGCTCAATATATAGATTGAATAACAACGGGGACAGGCTACAACCCTGTCTCACTCCCTTCACAACCGCTGCTTCCCTTTCATGGCCCTCGACTCTTCTAACTGCCATCTGGTTTCTGTACAAGTTGTAAATAGCCTTTCGCTCCCTGAATTTTACCCCTACTATCTTTAGAATTTGAAAGAGAGTATTCCAGTCAACATTGTCGAAAGCTTTCTCTAAGTCTACAAATGCTAGAAACGTAGGTTTGCCTTTCCTTAATCTACTTTCTAAGATAAGTCGTAGGGTCAGTATTGCCTCACGTGTTCCAACATTTCTGCGGAATCCAAACTGATCTTCCCTGAGGTCGGCTTCTACCAGTTTGTCCATTCGTCTGTAAAGAATTCGTGTTAATATTTTGCAGTCGTGACTTATTAAACTGATAGTTCGGTAATTTTCACATCTGTCAACACCTGATTTCTTTGCAATTGGAATTATTATATACTTCTTGAAGTCTGAGGGTATTTCGCCTGTCTCATACATCTTGCTCACCAGATGGTAGAGTTTTGTCAGTACTGGCTCTCCCAAGGCCGTCAGTAGTTCTAATGGAATGTTGTCTACTCCCAGGACCTTGTTTCGACTTAGGTCTTTCAGTGCTGTGTCAAACTCTTCACGCAGTATCGTATCTCCCATTTCATCTTCATCTACATCCTCTTCCATTTCCATAATATTGTCCTCAAGTACATCGCCATTGTATAGACCCTCTATATACTCCTTCCACCTTTCTGCTTTCCCTTCTTTGCTTGGAACTGGGTTTCCATCTGAGCTCTTGATATTCATACAAGTTGTTCTCTTTTCTCCAAAGGTCTCTTTAATATTCCTGTAGGCAGTATCTATCTTACCTCTAGTGAGATAAGCCTCTACATCCTTACATTTGTCCTCTTGCCATCCCTGCTTAGCCATTTTGCACTTCCTGTCAATCTATTTTTTGAGACGTTTGTATTCCTTTTTGCCTGCTTCATTTACTGCGTTTTTATATTTTCTCCTTTCATCAATTAAATTCAATATTTCTAATGTTACCCAAGGATTTGTACTAGTCCTTGTCTTTTTACCTACTTGATCCTCTGCCGCCTTCACTACTTCATCCCTCAGAGCTACCCATTCTTCTTCTACTGTATTTCTTTCCCCCATTCGTGTCAATTGTTCCCTGATCCTCTCTCTGAAACTCTGTACAACTTCTGGTTTAGTCAGTTTATCCCGGTCCCATCTCCTTAAATTCCCACCTTTTTGCAGTTTCTTCAGTTTTAATGCACAGTTCATAACCAATACCTGTAGATTGTGGTCAGAGACCACATCTGCCCCTGGAAATGTCTTAGAATTTAAAACCTGGTTCCTAAATCTCTGTCTTACCATTATATAATCTATCTGATACCTTCTAGTATCTACAGGATTCTTCCATGTATACAATCTTCTTTTATGATTCTTGAAGCAAGTGTTATGCTCTGAGCAAAATTCTACCGGACGGCTTCCTCTTTCATTTTTCTCCCCCAATCCATATTTACCTACTATGTTTCCTTCTCTCCCTTTTCCTACTCTCGAATTCCAGTCACCCATGACTATTAAATTTTCGTCTCCCTTCACTACCTGAATAATTTCTTTTATCTCATCATACATTTCATCAATTTCTTCATCATCTGCAGACCCAGTTGGCATATAAACTTGTACTACTCTAGTAGGCATGGGCTTTGTGTCAGTGAAAATATCTGTTGGGCTGATGCACCTTGTTGTCTACTTATTTTGTTTAGTTGTACTTTATAATTTCTGCTGTAGTCCTACATATGTCCTTTTGCTATCACTATGTGAAATAACAGTTTCTGCTGAAATGGGCTTGTTACATGTCAGCCCATAGGTGTACTGGCACGTCTCTTCTGTTATTCGGAATTGTGTTAATGTCAGTGCTATCTGAATTCTATTCCCATGAACTAATAAAATTGCCGGGTTAATACGTCTACTTTTCTATGAAGGTCTTCCCTTTCTAGTGGCTGTTTTGCATGTAATATTCTCTGTATTTTAGCTGCGTCCGTGATTAGCCAGGTTTGGCCTAGAGATCCAGCCAAGTGGATTGGTACCTCGTCTGGCCCCTGGCACTTATGAAGGCATGTTTTGCACGGACGCCTCAGAGTCGCTGGTGCAGTCTTTTGCATAGTGCATCCTGCACGGTATGGGGTCCCGGCCTACGCACACAGTATAACGCGGTGTTACGAACACCCGCACCCGTGGACAAATTTAATTTTACAGTCAATGCTGTCTCACAAAACTCATTTCAAAGCAAGTTTGTTTTGTGCTGATAGTCGTTTTCTGAGAATATTGTGCAGGGAGAAGTCCCAAATAGAGCTCAGCATTCTATGAGTAGCAACGCAGATGCATCGTGGACAGCAGTTCTTTTCTCTTTATAACGCAACTGGTAGAGTCTCTGGCACCGCTCTACACGTCGTGAACAGTATCTTCTCTGAAAAGTTGTAACACGGCCTCTCGTTGCCTGGTCGTAAGAAATTACAGAGAAGGGGAAGTTAGGACACCAATTTTGGAGACACGCGGATGTGGAAACAAGCCTTTTGACTGAAGTAAAAAACTTAGCTGAACACTGGTAGAGTGACTCAGAGTTGTTCAAGAACTTTTTACGTGGAGCGAAACGATTGATTAACGTTGTAAGAATTTTGATAATAGGGGAGACTCTTATTTTGTTAATAAAATACACTACTGGCCATTAAAATTGCTACACCAAGAAGAAATGCAAATGATAAATGAGTATTCGTTGGAAAAATATATTATACTAGAACTGACATGTGATTACATTTTCACGCAATTTGGGTGCATAGATTCTGAGAAATCAGTACCCAGAACAACCACCTATGGCCTTAATAACGGCCTTGATACGCCTGGGCATTGAGTCAAACAGAGCTTGGATGGCGCGTACAGTTGCCCATGCAGCCTCAACACGATACCACAGTTCATCAAGAGTAGTTCAAATGGCTCTGAGCACTATGGGACTTAACATCTGAGGTCATCAGTCCCCTAGAACTTAGAACTACTTAAACCGAACTAACCTAAGGACATCACACACATCCATGCCCGAGGCAGGATTCGAACCTGCGACCGTAGCAGTCACGCGGTTCCGGACTGAAGCGCCCTAACCGCACGGCCACCGCGGCCGGCCATCAAGAGTAGTGACTGGTGTATTGTGACGAGCCAGTTGCTCGGCCACCATTGACCAGACGTTTTCAATTGGTGAGAGATCTGGAGAATGTGCTGGCCAGGGCAGCAGTCGAACATTTTCTATATCCAGAAAGGCCCGTACAGGACCTGTAACATGCGATCGTGCATTACCCTGCTGAAATATAGGGTTTCGCAGGGATCGAATGAAGGGTAGAACCACGGGTTGTAACACATCTGAAATGTAACGTCCACTGTTCAAAGTGCCGTCAGTGCGAACAAGAGGTGACCGAGACGTGTAACCAATGGCAGCCCATACCATCACGCCGGGTGATACGCCAGGATGGCGATGACGAATACACGCTTCCAATGTGCGTTCACCGCGATGTCGCCAAACACGGATGTGACCTTCATGATGCTGTAAACAGAACCTGGATTCATCCGAAAAAATGACGTTTTGCCATTTGTGCACCCAGGTTCGTCGTTGAGTACACCATCGCAGACGCTCCTGTCTGTGATGCAGCGTCAAGGGTAACCGCAGACATGGTCTCCGAGCTGATAGTCCATGCTGTTGGAAACGTCGTCGTCCTGTTCGTGCAGATGGTTGTTGTCTTGAAGATGTCCCCATCTGTTGACCCAGGAATCGAGACGTGGCTGCACGATCCGTTACAGCCATGCGGATAAGATGCCTGTCATCTCTACTGCTAGTGATACGAGGCTGTTGGGATCCAGCACGGCGTTCCTTATTACCCTCCTGAACCCACGGATTCCACATTCTGCTAACAGCCGTTGGATCTCGACCAACGCGAGCACCAATCTCGCGATACGATAAACCGCAATCGCGATAGGCTACAATCCGACCTTTATCAAAGTCGTAAACGTGATGGTACGCATTTCTCTTCCTTACACGAGGCATCACAACAACGTTTCACCAGGCAACGCCGGGCAACTGGTGTTTGTGTATGAGGAATCTTTTGGAAACTTTCCTTATGTCAGCACGTTGTAGGTGTCGCCACCAGCGCCAGCCTTTTGTGAATGCTCTGAAAATCTAATCATTTGTGTATCACAACATCTTCTTTCTGTCGCTCAAATTTCGCGTCTGTAGCACGTCATCTTCGTGGTGTAGCAATTTTAATGGCCAGTAGCGTACTATTGTCCACCATTTTACAGACCATTTTTATTGCTGCACGGGAACTGTATTGACTGGGAAAGAGGAGAATGGGCTCTGTCCTGGGAGAGAAGACGTTGTCTCGAAGCTCGGAAGAGAACCCTTTGGCTGGAGACATGGAACGAGGCACTTGGTCTCACTACACGGGAGAAAGGGGCAGCGTCTGGAGATGTAGAGAATGGCTGTTCTATCTAGCAGGATCTGATGTGTTGCAGTGCGCAGTCGACTGTGACACTCGCAACTCTCCGCACTTTGGAGTGTTGAATATGGTGAGAAATTGCAGCTTGGGCGAGCAGGGTGTGAGCATTACCGAGCGTTTATAGCCATGTTGTTAGTATCTAGCATATTTTGCGAATCTTAGGGTTCCTAGAGTAATGAAAGCTTATTTGTGATTCAATAAGTGATGCTGTTTGCACTGGTGGTTTTTAATTCTTCTGGTGGATTCAGGCAATCAATAACTCATTTGTAGATTACGGTTTTATCCTTTTTTACCTAATCCATTCATCCTTTGTTGGGACACTCAGGTATGTAAGTTCTGTCCCATATCAGTAACAATAAATGTATCTCTGTTCTGTTAGATATCTATTTTGCGACACATTGTATTAAATACTTAGCAGCACGTGGGGGAATGACGTGTTTCTTGGGCAATCCAACCGACGTGGAAAATTCTAACATCTGCTGGAGTATGTCGAAAGCTCAGTTGTACCCTTACAGGCTCAGCCTGAAAGCAAATGAAATAAAATACCGTAAATATCTACTGTGTCACACTTAAATAGATAAAATACTACTGGGCGATTAAAGTGAGGCTCAAATAATTGCTCCTGCGAAAATTTGCATCTGTTGTGTATGCAAAAATACTCGTACGTTACAGCAGCACATTTCGTCATTGGAAACGTGTCACACTTTCTGACTTATTTCTTTTCCGCATTTATTGGGAGGGTTCAGTGACAACCGTACGCTTTACTGCTTCAAACATGTTATTCTGTCCTGAACTTGATAACTTTACTCTCTCTCTCTTCATACAACAAAAAGCCAGTTATTAGACTTTCACCAGTTATGCTGTGAATAAATGTCCCCCAGCAAATTTATTTAGTGGGGTAACTGATAAGAAACATTATAACCTAATTATGCGCGTGTTTTAAGAAATCATTCGAATGACTGCATGAGCTATCTCCCTTTTTACATTAACTCAAAGTAAATACTGAACATGAAAACTAAAGTATCCGTGTTAAGAACTGTAAACAGTTCCTCCATGGAAATTTTTCTGTATCACGCAGGTTAGATACTTGATCTGTGATATCAAGTAGCGGCTAAGCGAAGTTTAATGAAGTATGTTGGTGTAATCTCGTGGAAACCAAACAGTAATAGGCAGTGCACATCACGAGTTCAAAAGTTTTCGGACTCTTCTTTATAGATGGCGTCTGTAATGTCATGCTCTGCAGCGAAGGACATATAAATGCAGGCACAATACTAGTACATCATAGATTGCATCAAGGGAGAGAGCTGAGTGGTTTCCATCAGTGCTTGATTGTATTGTTCCAATGATTTGGGCATTCTGTCATGGGAAACTGACAGGCTCTCAAGATGTAATTTGGGAAACTTCAGAGAGGCATAAAACTCAGTATTAGACCAGATAGACTTAGGATAATAACTAACAGACTGCGCAAAATTCTATATATTCCCATACAAAACAAGTGTCAGACGTCCTTTGCTTCGTTGCCGTTCAGGCATAGAGTAAGTCATAGAACGGAACTTCGAGAGAGCTGAATTCTCACGATCGTGCTGTTGGCCATAGGACACCACTATTGCGTCATGTCTCCAGTAAGATTCGGGACGTGGATGTGCTAGAAGTCCTGCGGGTATTGTTTACCATTGATGTAGTGCAGTGCCAGTGAAATTCTGTGATAGTGGTGTGAGCTGTAAGGTTCATTTCAAACAATTGAGTTCAGGTCATTAGTTTTGTTCGAGGGCACGAAGAACACAGGTTTTAAAACCAGTTTAGTTTATGTCATTTACCCACGACCATTTGAAATCTAATACTTTTTTCTATTAACATCGAAATGTCACTGCCTAAAAAGTGAGAACGACTGCATCGAGCCTTGAAGGACATCAAGTGGTTTTATGTGATGAAGATCCAGACCTGAGCGCTTATGAACATATTTTGGATTTCTTAGAATATGGGTTATACATCAACTGAGTTTACTCATGAACTGATCAACAATTGCTCCCGGTAAGTGAGAAGACTACCTCAAGAAGAAAATCTCAAGAACGATTAAAGCCAGTGCCTTCATGTGGAATAACTTATAGGAAAGACTAATCTAGTAATACTAGTTCTACGAGATCAAATTATTGCCTATGGATTGAGATGCACCATGGGATCTCAGTTGGTAGAGTGTAACCTTCAGACGGGTCACATAGGACCTATAAAAATTAAGAAAAGTAAGTTTTACTAAATACGTCAGGAATATCGTGCTCTTCGTATTACGTGCTGCACTTCATACCTATAACGTCAGTGCATGAAACAGGAGCTGTCTCTATTAAATTACGGTTATTAATTTCTTTTATTCTTACCTCAGCTACATAATTCTTTCATGATTAATGCGTCTTGGGAACTGGGCCATAGAAGTTCATTATATTGCAAGAAGTAAGAGACTTTCCTGTGTTGTAAGTATGAGCTAAGTAAATAAAAAGGAACGAAAATGATGAAGTAAATAGCATATAGTATCAAATGTTGACTACCGTAGTGTTCCCGGGCGTATTATTTAAATTTTGTCTGAAGGGTTCAGAAAACTGTGTCACGATTCGTTTGTAATCTTTTTAATAGTTATTTATGTTAATCATCATACCGTTTTCTCTTTGCAGCACTTTAAAAGATAAGACGCTATCGCTTTCCAAGCTAATTAAAAACACATTATTTTTTCTCATGTACTTACGCCATTGTTTGCAATGGTCATTAAGACAGTATCAGTCTAGACGCTGATGAAACCTTGTCAAATGCTTCTGAAAGACATTTTTTTATTAAATGTATGAGTAGAAGATAACTGAATGGACGTTAAGGGGGAATTTATCGTAGTTGTTTGCCTATTTTTTTTAATAAGTGGACTTGAACGACAAGGTCAGGTAACATGTCTGGCTTATGCTTTACATCTCCATGAATTTCTTTCATAAGGTTTTTTTGTGTGTACTTCGGACTTAGCAAAGTAGCAATACATTTCACAAAGAGCTTCGTTAGGCACATTTGATTGGAGTGCCACAGAAAGTCAAAAGCAAAATTTAAAATTGTTACTCATACATTAATTCCTTCGGAAATCCCGTTATTAACATCGTTATGTGCTCAGGGGTGCTGTCAGCGCGATCGGGAGCATGGTATGAATCGTCGTGTCACCATACTTTAAGAAAAGCTTCGTGCCCGAAACTGTCGTAGGCTTATGGGAAACAGTCTCCCGTTCTCATGAACATTAACGATAATAATAATAATGGCCTTTTAAAATAGATGTTATTCGATATCATTTCCTCTTTCTCCCTTAACAATACAGCAAGGTCATTGACAGAGTTTCTATTGCATTACTTTTATTCTCCGTTGGATGATTATGATTTATATTTTGTACTGTTTTCCAAAAGCACTTCAGGTTGATACAAGTATAGTTCCTTGTATCGAGAATGAAATTTTCCTCCTGCAGCGGAGTGTGTGCTGATATGAAACTTCTAGCAGATTGAAACTGTGCGCCAGACTGACACTCGACCTCTGGACTGTCACCTTTCATGAGCAATTACTCTACCATCTGAGCTACCCAAGAACGACTCACGACCCACCCTCAATCACATCCCCCAGGCTGTGGCTAAGCCATGTGTCTGCAACATCCGTTCTTCCAGGTGTGCCAGCTCTGCAAGGTCTGCAGGAGAGCTTCTGCATAGTTTCTAAGGCAGAAGAGGAAGTAGTAGCGGAATTAAAGCTGTGAGGATGAGTCGTGAGTCGTGCCTGGGTAGCTCAGATGGTAGAACACTTGCACACAATAGGCAAAGTTCATGGATTCATGTCTTGGTGTGGCGCACGCTTTCAATCTGCTAGGAGGTTTCGTAGTTACTTGTAAATGATAAGAATAAAAGAATATAGCAACAGATTTCTGTCCATCCACATTCGCCTTCAGTCTGTGTTACCTCTTTATTGACATCAATGTCAGCAGGACAGCAGGAGTAACAAAAATATGAGAATTTCCCCAAACATTAGTAGTGTGGCAAGGTGAATTCTGGCCAGGAATTTGCTGACAGCAGCATTAGCGCTTTCTTATCTTCATCGTCATTCCAGGAATCCTGTTATGATCATAGATCTCCACTTGTAATATTTTGTTGACAGCATCATTAGCACTGCCTTATCCTAAGGCCATTCGAGGAATGCTACCCCACTCATGCAATTGTGGTTCTTATATTTTGTTGTCAGTAGCGTCTGGACTGTCTTATCTTCATGACTGTAATGGGAATAATGACATCAGCACATCTGGCCATGTGCTAAAGCCATTGAGGAGAGGGGAGAGTGGAGGGGAGGGCAGGGTCAGGTAGGAGAGGGGAGGGGAGGGGAGGGTCCTGTGTCTCAGCACTCTTGTGCCTCCTCCACCTTGTACACCCACAATCCTATGTGCCCACGGCCTCCATACTTCTCACGTCTCCCACTGCCCTCACTTAACCCCTTTTTGGTAGCCAAATATGAAACTGTATTTGAATTGCTTAAAACGGCGCAAAATCTCGTCAGCTATGTTAGCACAAATGACTTCCAAAAATTCGTGTAAACTACTGGTTCATCAGTCACATAGATAAACTGCATTTGAAGATAGATTTCATGCACCATAGAATATTTCAAACAGTAGATAGAATATATAATTAAAAATCAACATTTGCTTTATATATATGAATTTATGTATATGAATTTATGAATTCATATTTGTTGAAAACTTGTTTTACCATGAATACTATCCTAGCAACACTGAAATGTGAAACAAAAGTCCTGTTTCACATCCCCCTTGCTCCTGTCACCAGCAGATACCCACACTGTAGTTTACAAGTGCTCCTGTCACCTGCAGAAATCTGCACTACAGAAAAAAGCAAAGTTCATTCTTTGTAGTACGATTTTCTATCAGGTTATTACTGGCACCAATAGATGGCTGGACTGTAGAAAACTTGGTCAGTTCGTTTGTTGTATAATGAACATTTCTGTCACCAAATAATCGCTCCATTGTTGAAACACAACTGAGTCGCAAACAGTGGCGTCTGGTGGGCTTTAGATTAAGAGGGCAGTATGTCTGGCCAAACAATCCCATGCAACATTCTGTCTCTTCAGAACGTTTCTTGAATGCGGAATGTATAAGGTTTAGTGAATCAATAAGCATCATGATTTAAACCTTCATGTGATACAACTTTTTACTCCACCAGAATGTAGAAATTTATGCACAAATACACAGTTTTTAATATTTTCTGCAGGCAAGACAGTAATTTATGGAATAAAATTGAAACGCTATTCTTGTCTTAATTAATATGTTTGTAGGTGAATCCCATTCTCCTCTCCTCCACTTCAGCAGATTGCTCAATTAAAATTATGCACATTCAAAAGTGATTTTTCTGTAGAAGGCATAGCCCATGCACACAGTCTCTCTTCTTTCATGGTATTTCTCATTAATGTCTTTATTGTTTTCAGTGTGCAGAAACAAGCTCACTTACTGCTGTTGTCATGGGTATTGCAAAGCACGTCGTAATATTTTCACTGATTCTGGTAAAACAGCTCCTAAATTATTCCTGTAGATACAATTCAGAAGTGTTAAAGCTCCATTTGCAGTTTGGAAATCGTTTCTATTGTATATGACTCTCAATTTATTTTCATTCAGGTCAAATAATGTAAATGTTGTCTGAATTTCATTGTCAAGGAACAACAGCCTATGTTTTGGAAACAAACTGGGCTGGAATAATATTGTTGCTGACAAGTGAATGAATGCAAAACCCTCGTCAGTATTAGCAATTACAACATCACAGATTTCCTTTGACACAGTTTTACGGGAGTCTACAAAATGGAAAGGTTTTGGGCAGGCGATCTCTTCGTTTCCATTCCAGTTACCTCAATGACGAGATCAGGAAAGTTTCTCGTGACTTGTATCGTTGACCTTAAATCAGAGACATTATTAAGGGCATTATACCATCAAAATATCTACATCGCAGATGATTAAACAAGATGTCGCAGTGAAGCAGGACGTTATTGAAAAACTCGAGCCAGAAGATCAACTCTTTGTCTTTGTTGAGATGTTTCCAAACTCCAACTACTTTCCTGCTTTTTTAGTAGTCATTGTTATCATCATCCTCAAGAAACCCAAGGCATTCAGCTATTTCTTTCATGTTTTAAAATTTCACCAAGTGTCAGCATTTCTTGGTGTAGGTTTCTTCATGACATTATCTAGTATGGCAGTTGTTTTCACTTATTATGACAAAGAAGTAGAGAATCTCTGTAAATTTCTAAAAGAAATTTTTTTAAGTGTTTTGTGTTGTGCTGCACAACATTCTACGATGAAGTTGAGTTGATGGTCACAACAGGATACAATATTTCCTGTTTCTTACACTGCTTTTACTGTTTCCTGTGGAGTCCGCAGTCCTTAATGTGTTAAGTTCGTTGAACACTTCACTACTAATTCCGGCAACTATGAGCTTTGGGTGTGATGAAATTTAAGACTCTTTCATATAATTCCCTTTTGAAACAAATCGAAAAATAAATACGAGTTGAGAGAATGTTTCACAATCTGTCGTTTCATCAACTTAAATTGCGACGTAATTCGTTTGCGATATTTATTTACAAATCAACTCATGGCAAATAATATAAAAATAGTCCAGCAGCTCGTTCTGAACTGTTTTGGAAATTTCCAAAAACACACTATTATTGGTTTAGTGGTTTCTTCAATATGTTCCTTCAATGTGGAACCCAGTTCTGACATCAGATTGACCAAACCCCTAAAAATATTAGTTGCCTCAAGTATCTGTTTAGTCACGTCCATTTGAGTAAGTTCGAACCTCCTTCAGACGTAGATACAGTCCATCTACTTCCTAAGGATGTAACAATTCTTAGAAACATCTTCACTGAAACTCTTAATCCTGATTCTGTAAGCTGTATCCAGCTGTCATCTTATCTCGTCTTTGTCAACCATAGCAAACGTGATGCTACTGTTTATATGTGGTCCACACAATTTTTGTTTTTAGCTTTGTCAGCTAAGTGTTTAATGTTTGTTACATCACCTGTGGTCCAAACACGCTATGCAACATTCATTACCAGACAAGTGTAACAGAAAAAAGTATTTCTTATCTCATATTCACATCCAGTGCGCATGTTAATACAAAGAAGGAGTAAGTGTTCTGGTAAAGCCGAGTCTGTGCAATGTTTAAATCAGGTCTTGCCAGTCATAACCTTTTCCAGTTCCAACTTTCTCTCAAACGTAAATTTTGACTAGCAATAGTTAAAACACTGTTTACATCATTTACATTATCCATGTTAAACAGCAAAATAGCACACCAGTTAGCCACTAGGTCGTACTTTCAAACAACCTGACTCACAAAGAAGCAAGAAAAGTAATACTCTCCCAAGTAGGCCTACATGATGCACTGCCCCAACGGATTCCCAGTACCCCCACTCTCCAACACGCCTCCATTGTCTGCCTGTAAACCACAGCCAATGAATGTGTTGCAAAAACATTGATCATTCCCTTACACCAGTCTACCAACTCTAAAAACACTGGTCATTCACATACACTGGCTGGTAGTACACGAAATGAGTTGATTCTTGATTCACGATTCGTAAATACAGCAGCCTTTCATGTGGTAGATATTACTGGGAGGGCGCCGCCCTGGAGTCCTAAAGGAATAGCCGCCAGTGGTCGTAAATTAATTATTTTCTACATCCAGGATGTTGTAATATGCTAAAATATCTGCAAAAATATATCTTTAACGTAAAGAAAAAGCAAAGTCATTTGCACATTTACACATATTCGCCACAGCAGCGAATTCTAAAGTACCCAAATGGTAGTTTTCCATGCCTCATAACAGTTGACATTTTAGAAGGTAGTCATGTCTTAAAATTAATCTAACAAGGCTTATAACTCCACAAAAATATCTATTAACTAAAATACTACACTAAGCAGGCTACCAGTGTTCTAAAATATCTACTCCAGTGCTAGTTTTCTATGTACAATAACAGTTGATGTACTAGAAGGTAGGCCTAAGGAATCGATGTCATAAAAATAACCTGCCCAGGCTTATATTTGTAGAAAAATACATTTTAGCTTCAATACTAGGCCAAGCAGGCAAACGCAGAAACAAATTGATAACTTGAATGTAACTCAGTAGGCCTACTCTTAATGTAAGCCACAAGACGCAATATTCTAAAATGTCCGCAAAAAACATCGGCAATGTGAAAACTGCGATGTGTACAATCATTATCTACAACCTAATTGAAGTTAAGTACCAAAGAAGAGATCCACATCAATTATGTTACCACATCTCTGATGTCATATTATTCAAAAATGTAATGTTTATGTTACAGAAGTCTCTAAATACGTAACAAATGTGTATTCAGTCTGTGCAGCTGTATTGTGGGAAACTGCAGCTTGCGAAAGTAATACAACCTTTAATCAACTACACTAGATATACATGCACAACACAATTGTCTGATTAGCGAGGGAAGAAATAAGGTCCTTTTGTTACGATATATCACTTATACTGTAGAACGAAAGAAGCTGCTTATAAACATATGAACAAAGATGGTAACGGGGAGAGTTGTGTCATTTCCAAAGACATTGTCAGAGTCGATACATCAAAAATAAATAAAATTACTCGCTGTTTATTGTGAGACATCTCACACTTTTTAAGAACAAAGAGGCATAAAATACGCCTACACATAACGCCTAACGTCCAACACAAGACTCTCTCTGTAAGCGCAGCACTGTATGATCACCGTAAATCGCTTTAAATAGGATCGTAATCGTTTAAATTGGAGAATTGTTAATAATTCTTATAGCGTGGAGAAGAATCTCCAGTAATTCTTGTAATAACGTCATTATATTACACTAGCAATACTTTGCACCTGCTGAATATGTTTTGGAATTGGATGTATGTGCTAAGCTCCGTCTCCCGCCTCTCTTTCTCCATCTTCTCTTCCCCCCTCTCTCTGTTTATGCCCTCCTCCTCCCCTTCCTCTTTTTCAATCCATCAGCTCCTCATCCCTTTCTTTCTGTCGTTCATTTCCTCGCCCTCTCTGTCCACCTCTTCTTCCTTCCTGCACCCCTGTCTCTGACTTTGAGCCATGTTTCTTGGTGTTACTAATGAAACCATGACTGGGAACTGCAATTGCTTAAAATGAGAGGGTAACTCAGTTGGGATCATTGTCACATGGATATAGTGTTAGACTGACTGTGAAAAGACAACTAAACCATACAGTTTCAAAGCGAAGCACAGCATTTTTTTCCCCACAGTTTTAAGAGAAAACCTGTACACTGTTGTTTAAAAATATATAGCCTATACCCAACTGAATGTTTATTAGAAGACTGTGGAAAAATTTTAATGAAATCGTTCAATTCCTTTTTTCAGATTTTTGCTAACATTGTTTGCTATTATATCTTACATATAATCACATATTATATATATTTAAAAATATATATTCTTTAGCCATCTAAATTTTATCAGAGTATCATGCGAAAGTTTGAAGTAAATCAGAGAAGACCTTTTCTAGATATTTGCCAACAGTTTCCTCTTTATATCACACATACACACACACACACACACACACACACACACACACACACACACACACACATATATATATATATATATATATATATATATATATATATATATATATATATATATAATTTGCAGCCTCTGTCTTTCCAAACAATTATTAGAGTATATGCAGGAATTAAATGTAATATGCTCAATAAGTATTTATTTATTAACTGAAAAGCGCACAATGTGCAGAAATAAATTGAAAATTACAAATGAATAGTTATTCCAGAGTCAGTTTTATAATCGAGGTTTTCCTCATTTTGCAGTTTTGAGCGTGGTATCTCTCCCAACGATTCTAAATCACAAACACATACTTCGTTATGCTGGTGAAATCTCTTCTTTTGGCAGAGTCTATGGTGAAAGCCATACGTGGTGTAACGCGTTACTACGTGCCGTAGCTTATATTTTTCTTATTTCCATTCGTCTGTCATTATGTTGTCTGTGGAGTAGAAATCGGGCCAGAGGGCTCTGCATTTCTCGGTGAGGAATTGACGTGCTTTCTTGTCATAGGGTTTCGCTAACAAAGATTAACTATGACTTGTTACTATATATACAGCATAGATTTTATGTATAGGTTTGTATACCACATATATTAAACAATGTGTAATCTAACTTTCTCTGACCGTTTATTAGTGTATCACGTAAAGATCTGAAGTAAATCAGTCAGCAAATTTCAAGACTTTTGTCAACAATCTTTCTCTTTTATGCAGTATTTTTATATTTATGTAGCATCTGCATATTAAAAATGTAGTAAACGGCTGTCTGTAGCTGTATTAAAGTACTGTGAAAAAATTTAAAGTAAATCTGTGAAGAAGTTATCGAGATTTTTGATAACATTTCCCTTTATGTAGTACAGAAATGTACACTTCCCAAAAGAATAAAGGGAACATAACTTTGGGATTGTTCCATACTCCATTGACCAGTAACTGAGTACTGAATATGTTACCAAGTTATACCTTTATCTTTAAAAAATGAAGTACACTACAAAACATCTTACATCCCTGATCGTTTATGTAGAAGGAACTGAACTGCCTGATAGGTATCGAAAACAAAGAGAAAGCAACCATTCATCCAGTCATCCTCAGTACTTTTCAATGGACTTTGAGAGTTTCAGTAACGTGTATGTCCTCCATGAGCGTTTATCACTAGCTGACACGTACATGGCATGCTCTGTGTAAGTCGACAGTGGTCACCTTGTGGCATCCTTTCTCATTCTTCAACGACAGCCCAAGAGCGTTGCTGTAGAGTCTCTGGTGGAACAAGACGACCACGAACACACTTGTCAAGCACATCCATCATATTCATAATGGGGTTTAGGCCGGAATTTACCGCCAGTCATTCCATTACTTCAGTTTCCAGACTTTGCATCCCCGCTGGCGCCTGCCACATAGGCTCTGGCATTAGAAGCAATTCGGGGCAACCATCACGTACAGAAGCCACCACATGGAACAACACGATCTTTTCAATGTACTGTCTTGTGGTAACACTACCAAGAACAACTACAAGATCCCTGTGGTTGTCAACATTGAATCATCCCTACAGAACTACAGAACGTTGGAAACCTGGAGAGCAAGGCCATCATCTTGTGTCAGCGGATATCTGGACTCACTGGCAAAGTGATGTTGCCAGTTGATATGGGAACTGCAGTATATATATTCACACACATATATATATTTCAATATGAAGACAAATGGTAGTTGAAAGTTGATACCAAAATTCCCGAAAGGTTCTTGATGGTTTTCTTCAGATTTTTACACAATACTCTAATAACTGATAAAGATGTAGGCTGTATATTTTTAACAAATTTTGTATACAAATATACTATATACACCATATAAAAGGGAAATGTAGTTAACAAAACACTTGAAATGTTCCTTACCCCTGTTCTTCAAACATATATACCTAAAATATGGAATCTACCTCTGTCCAAACTTTTATTAGAGTATCAAATAAGAATTTGAAGAAAATTGGTCGACAAATTTGCAGGGTTTTTGGTAACACATGAAACTACGCAACTTGTCTTTATATAGTAGTATAGTTAACAGTGTAATTGAAAAGAAAGGAGGCTCATCATGTACATTGAATAATAACTGCCCACTAATGGTTTTGAGCAGCTTTCAGGCAATATGTCCTCCATTCTAGCTCAGTGTTATGGTATATCATGTAACACTACACCTGCCATTAAAATGCACTATAGTTTTTGTTGTTTACCAAAGGAGCACCACTATGATACTGCAACATTAAACACAAAAGACTATAAAAATTATGAGGTATGCTACTTGAACATTGCAGTGTGTGACATCATGAAAATGCTGGTTTGCAGAGAGTTCATAAAGAGTAGTTGAAAAGAAGATACAAGTCACCATATACATCCCTTGCATAATAGCCGCTTGCTACTTGTTTTGAGCTGTTTTCAGGCGAAAAGTTCTCCTTTCCAGCTCAGTATTCAGGTGTTTTGTACGACAAATTAATTTTGCTCTAGAATTTAACAATATGCAGGGCATCCCATCTGCTATTGTAATGCAGCATAGCCTAAGCTGATATCCACAATGCAACAAATACATTATGACATATATTCATTCTCACAGGTGTGAAGATAAGTACTACATGGGTTTGGACTTGGGGTAAAGTAAGAACCTGATTGTACAGATGTGAAAACGATTGGTGAAGTAACAGAAGGAGATATTTCTCTGTAAAGAGGGTTACTGGTCATTTTTTGCAAGAGAAATGACAATGAATAAATAAGTTTGTACGGTTTCATTGGATTTAATTCTTTTCCATACTTTTTTCACGTCTTTTTAAAAAATTTTGGATCATACATTATAACTACTCTTTTATTTACACATTTGTGTAGTGGAAAAGTGTTAAATTTATTAATTTATTGCAAGTACCATGATAAATCACGGCAAAGGAACACATTAATGCAAAGGTACCTTAGAATGAGTGTGATGAGTTAGCGAGATGTATTTCTTTTTACAATTACATTTGTTGAAAGGGTTAAGCAAAGTGCTTGAGAATCATTTAATATGTTCCTGTATCAAGGATACACTAACATCAAGACTAAAATAAAATGATGTCACTAGCGAAAGTGTCGAAATATTACTTGCTTGACTTCTCTCATAAATGCATACATTGCAGATACAGTGAAGTACTTAAATTTTATTTGAACATGTTTGAATACTTTTCTAAAAAAAAAAGAAAAAGAAAAAAATGATACTCAGATAATCTGGCTATAGAAATATCACTAACCAAGTTTTGTGTTGCTGAATGTTATCTAATGGGACACACAGAGTTTCTTGTACTAATATTGAACGATACTCTGAAAAATTAAAGAAACACCGTGGGTATAATCAGTCTTTGTCTTGTGTTACAAGCTGATTACCATTAACAGTGGTGTTCTGGGTAATTATATCGTTTGTGAAATAGTAGGTTAATGGTTTTGGACACCTACCACATTCTAATATTTGTTATGACATTTAATTTTACCGTGCAGTTTTTCAGATTTCTGTTGCCCTGGCGCTTCTCCAGTGTACTCTACTTTTTGACTTAAATGATTGTCACTACACATAGGTAATGAAATAGTATCAGTGCATGAAACAAGATAATTTAAGGAGGGCTTGTGACATAATGCATGAATGACACTGGTATTATGAACTTTGCTAACTTGAAACCCGCTATAATTACTTATACTTGGCCACCAATTTATCACATACAACGATTCACAAAAGAAATGGTTTGAAATTGCGTCGTTTTTATACATAAGATCTTCGAATGTCCTTTAATTTCATATTTGTGACACAACGAATAGACATGAACCCGCCATAGAGACTACATTCTGATAAATCAAAATTAGTGTTCATCAAATGTTTCGTTAGTAGTACATTTGTAACAAGTTACTTGATATTTTTGCATTTGGTCTGATTTGCAACCTGGCCAGCTTAATCTGTGTATTTCGTTGGTCTTTAACCTCAGGTGACTTTCTTTTAATTTTACCGTGCAGATTTTCAGATTTCTGTTGCCCTGGTGCTTCTCCAGTGTACTCTACTTTTTGACTTAAATGATTGTCACTACACATAGGTTGTGAAGTGTTTATTCTGCACTGAACAAAATTTTTATGTTCACTGTCTGTATAAGTATCCAGCCCATCACATAGCATTCATTTCATTTATGTGCTCGGAAACATCAGGATGGATGTAGTATGGCCTGTCAAAGTTAAATAACATTTCAGTAACTTCACCTTGTGTTTTGGTGTAAAGATTCTGCTGAGGGCAGTGACATTTCACGAGTTAAAATGCAAAGTGATGCGAAGATCTCGTGGAAAATCGGGAAAATGGCGTCCAGCAGCTCTAAATGGACTCTAAACAGTCAGAAAGAGCAGAGTTGAGTATATACAGCTGGTACCTGGGATGTGTGCACACCTGGTTGTTAGTACCCATCTACAGACACATGTCGAGACAGCAGGGCGTGTCTGCAGGCCTCTTCCAGCTATCGAAGCACAACCTGAGGCACAGATCGAATCAGCAAGGCTCTTCTCGGCATCTACCAAGGCCGAGAACCTGACAACTGACGACTCGGAACTGTGCCTATTGTGACTTAATGGTGAAGATGGAGAACAGATGGCACTCCTGGTTAGCAGTCATAACTGTGCTACATCAACTGGAGACATGAATGACACGAAGTCAGTTCACTTTCCAGACGCTATGTGCACATCAGTTTATGTATTGGACGCCTGAGATTTTGCCGTACACAGAGAGGCCCACAAGGGACCCTGGATGCAAGTAGCAATCGACTGCTGGGACTTATTTCTTCTGTTCTTCAAGAGAAGCCCACTTAGCTGCAGCCTGTAGATGAGGAGATGGAAAATGCTAAGAAATAAATAAATACAATTGTTTAATAAAAACAGTTTATGTGTTGGTGGACTATGTGATGGTGTTTTGTGGAAGCAACCAGCCTAGTGCATATGCTCATGGCAAAGCTGACTATGTTCATTTTCGTGCCATACATGCCCCAAACATTCCTCAGGACTCATGCTGAGCACATTACACGTTAACGGCTAAAGCCTAACACCTACTGCATAACGCCCAATACGTAACGCAAGACGCCTAACACAAGACATCACAATACATTCTCTGTCAGCACAACATTGTGTGATCACTCTCCACTGCTACGAATAATAACCAAGTGATACAACACGTACTAAAGTGATGCTATTCTCTATAACACTCAGATATCTAGATGTATATTCGGAAGTAGTTGTGTTCCAACGCTGAGGGGGTTACAAGCAGAACTGTTCTCAGAGATTCTACTAACCCTTGATGGCGTTGCAGTAACATCACGTCTCGCAGTTAACGGTGAGTAGCTTTATTTATTACCGATGTAGCGAATCGGACCAGTCTTTGGAAATGTCACATCTCTCATTGCTACCCCTTCGGTTGTGTATTCATAAACAATTCCTTTCGTTCACAGTTTAAGTGATGTATCATAGATCACCGTCCATGTGATGTAAGCACGTTATTCCTTCCTTCCGAAATAGGACAATCGTGTTGTGCGTGTATGTGTGGTGTAGTTGATTAAAGGTTTTGTTCTTGTCGCGACACGTAGTCTCCTCGGATGCAGCTGCAAATACTGAATACACAATTTATGTATTCAGATACTGCTCATGCATAAACGCTAGAATTTTTAGAATACTGTGACATCGTGAATGTGGTAACATAATTAATTTGGACATTTCACGTCTTTTCTTATATTTAAATTCAAATAGGCCGTAGATAATGAACGTAAACATCGAAGTTTTCGTGTTTCCCGATGCATTTTGCAAACAGTATAGAAAAGGTGACATCGAAGTTGTGGAAAATAATAAAGCTCTTATAGAGCCTTCGCACCGTTGTTCTGCTTGAAAACTTTGTCGAAAGTATGCATTTGTCATTTTTAATAATAGCAATAATTACCAATGAATATCATGGATTATATTTCTTTTAGTGAATAACAGGATGTCTTATCTTTTCCATCCTATAGTGGCGCTTGAGAACAATTTTAATGCGGAAGTGTTTAATAAGATGGTGTACTGTGACTTACATCAAGAGTAGGGCTGATTATTTACATTCAGATTGTCGATTTGCTTGCGTGATTGCCCGCGAAATGTTTTAGCTAGCGTGTATTATTCTGTAGTTATAAGCTTGGTCAGGTTAGTTTTAAAATACCGATTCCTTAGTCCACTTCTCTTCTAAGAGAAGTTGCAGAGTCAGTATTGCCTCTCGTATTCCTCCATTTCTCTGTAACCCTAACTGTTCTCCCCCTGTGTCGGCTTCTTCCCGTTTTTCCATTCTTCTGTAAAGATTTAGTGTTAGTGTTTTATCATCACGACTTATTAAACTGATAGTTGGTAAATCCACAGCTGCCGGCACCTACTTTTTAAGGGACTGCAATTTTTACATTCTTATTGAAGTCAGAGGGTATCTCTCCTGTGTCATACATCTTATCTTGAACACAACGTGTAACTGTTTTGTCAAGACTGGTTCTCCCATGGATATCAGTAGTTCTGAAGGAATGTCGTCTCCTCCTGGGGTCTTGTTTCGACTTCGTGTTTCAATTCTCTGTCAGTTTCCTCACGCAGTATCATGTCTCCTGTTTCGTCTTTATCTACGTCCTCTTCCATTTCTATAACATTACCTGCCTCTTTACTTTTCTATGGACAGTACCCACCCTTACCCTAGTTGTATATGCTTTCATATCTTTACACTTGCCATAAAGCCATTCTAGCTTAGTAATTTTGCAATATCTGTCAATCTCATTTTCCAGACATGTGTATTCCCTTCCGCCTGTTTCATTGACAGCAGTCTTATATTTTCTCCTTTCATAAATTAAATTCAGTATCTCCTGTGATATTCGAGGATTTCTATTTCCTTCTTACTATTTGATTCTCTACTGCCTTCACTATTTTGTCCCTCAAAGAAAGCCTTTCGTCTTCTACTGTGTTCCTTTTCCTTGTTTGAGCCCATCATTACTTAATTATCCCTCGGAAACCCTCTACGACTTCTGGTTCTTTCAACTTACATGTGTCGCATATCATTTATTTCCTACCTTTTTGCTATTTCTTCAGTTTTAATCTATGGTTTATAACCAATAAATTGTGTTCAGAGCTCACACCTGCCCCTGGAAATTTTTCACTGTTTAAAATCTAGTTCTCAAATTTTGTCTTGCCATTATGCATCCAGTCTGAAGCCTGGTTTCTCAAGGCCTCTTCTATGTGTACTGTTTCTCTCATGATTCTGAAACCAAGTGTTAACGCTGAAAAAATTGAGCTCTTATCAAAATTCTACCAGGTAACTTCCTCTTTCACTCCTTTCCACCAGTCTATATTCACATACTACTTTTACTTGTCTTCCTTTTGCTGTTATGGAATTCCGATCCCCTATCACAATTAGATTTTTGTTTTCCTTAACTATCTGAATACGTTGTATTATCTCCTCGTACCTTCCTTCAGTCTCCTCATGAAATATAACCTGCACTACTATGATGAGTGTGGGTTCCATGTATATCTTAGCTACGATAATCCGTTCACTATGCTGTTCATAATAGCTTACCTGCATTCCTGTTTTGATATTCATTATTAGACCTTCTCCTGCATTACCCCTATTTGATTTTGTGTTTATAATCCTGTACTCACCTGACCAAAAGTCCTGTTCCTCCTGCCACTATAATAAATTATTAACTTCAATTAGTCGATTCCAATTTTAAGTTTTCTAATCTATCTGCTCGATTAAAGGACGTTACATTCCCACTATAGAATGGATGACATCCTCTTGAGAAACTCTCTCCTAGACAGAATGAGATTTTCACTCTGCAGCTAAGCCAAGTCTCCGCAGTATCCTTTCTTTCAAGAGTGCTAGTTCTGCAAGGTTCGCAGAAGAGCTTCTGTAAAGTTTGGAAGGTAGGACACGAGATACTGTCAGAAGTAAAGCTGTGAGGACCGGCCGTGAGTCATGCTTTGGTAGCTCAGATGGTAGAGCACTTGCCCGCGAACGGCAAAGGTCCCGAGTCTCGGCCGGGCACACAGTTTTAATCTGGCAGGAAGTTTCTCTCCTAGACACTTCAATGGGGGACTATTCACTTCTAGAATATTTTAGCTAATAGGATGCCATCATCAATTAACCACACAGTAAAGCTGCATGTCCTCAGGAAAAACCAACGGCTGTAGTTTCCCCCTGCTATTAGCCATTCACCGCACTAGCGCAACAAGGCCATCCTAGCTGATATTGTAAGGTCAGACCACCAAATCGTGCAGCCCCTGCAACTACTGAAAATTCAGCTGTACCCCTTCAAAAATTACATGTTTGTCTCATATCTTAACAAACGCTCCTCGACTGTGGTTGCAACTGCAGTACAGCTATCCATACCACTGTCTTAATATATTCTCCTATTTTTATTGTTTTCAGAGCAGTGAAGCTGACGTACAACCAACTGGAATAGGCAATCCGTTACACGCTACCCTCTAAGACAAAGCAGTGCTGAGTTAGTGAAACATCTAGAAGCTGAGTGAATTGTGAAATGCCCTTCAAACAGAATTTTTTTTTAGCAATAAAGCTTTTAAGTATATAGGTACGGTACACAATCCACATTATTAATTATTCATTCCAACAAATTACCCTTAAACTTGGTAAGTGGGAGTGTCTACATGTATTTCTGTAATACTTTGTATCAACATAATTATTCTTCATAATAAATTATAATGACAATCTTAAATACTTCCTTCTCTATTTAAATTTTCTCATTTTCAATGCGTTCCTTCGACTAATTATTAAAAAAACTGTTATCTACGACTTCAGAACGCCAGCAAGATGTTGGAATGGAGCCAATGCTGTATTAGCCTCTGACAGGTCATGTGTTCTACTAATGGACACTCGTGGTATATAGACTGCACCTCTGGCTCATTCCGTCGTGCAGCAGCACATAGTTAGCTTTTTATGTTTGTTTTCATGGAATAACTCTTAAATTCCTCGCGCGTTTTTGCCTGACTGCATGGTTCAGTTCTCAATTTCGCTGATTGTCGTTGAACTTGAGAGGGTAGTCACGCGTTTCAGTATCTGTATACACACTCTGTAGCACAGTTGTTATTTGTTTTGAAAGGCAAATGACTGTTGATCACACCAGTCAGCTGCCAGCCTCTGTTGAAGGCACGCCAGGAAAGTAGCAAGTCACAGATTATGCTTATCTATTTGTTTTCATAGTTTAATTCTTAAGTTAGTACTAGTAGGAGGGGCAGTGTGTGTTCGTGCTGTATGTTGGCGCAGATGAAATGGCCGCCGTTCGCGATCAGCAGAAGATGCTTATGGTCACGGCCAGATATCTGCCGGCTGCCGCCTCAGGGTGTAGCATCTGATACATAACTTGGGGCACCTCAGGTGCGGCTTGTTGTGGCCACTGACTCTGCTATGGAGGCACCTTGCGGAGTGGCCACTGTGAGAGATTCGCGTTCACAGAAAGGTGAGTGGCAGATTCTATCGCATTTTTGTTGGTCGAGTCAGAGACTCAATATGGAGTCTGGTCTCGCTCAACCACTCTGTGAGTGGACAGGCAGCTGCTCATTCAGCAGGGGTCAAGCGGGCACAAGGGAGGGGGGGCGTTACAACTTATTGGCACCTCCAACATTAGGCGCATTATGGAGGGGATTGTGGAGAAAGTTCCCAGGGTCAGAAAGGAAATGAATGTGCAATAGATGTCTATGCTAGAGGATCTGAGATATTGAGGAATCCCTACCTGCAGCTGTTGAGCATGCAGGGTGCAGGCATCTGCAGGTTGTGGCTCATGTCAGCACCAATGACGTTTGTCACTTGGATTCTGAGACCAATATCGATTCGTATGGGTTGATGGCAGGAGTGGTGAAGACTGTTGCCCTCACACGTGCGGTGCAAGCAGAGCTCGCAGTTTGCAGCGTTGTCTCCAGATTTGATCAGGGTCCTTTAGTTTGGAGTTGAGTGGAGGTCCTCGGTAAGAGGTTTCATTGACTCTGTGACAGTCTTTGCTGCAGATATCCGCACCTGCATTCGGAAGCGCAGAACTGTTTGACTCTCCTTGATAGGTCAAGGGTACACTACACAAAGCAAGTAGCTATTTGGGTAGCAGAGTACTTGTGGAGTGGACATGAGGCTTTGTTTAGGCTAGGAAGTACTTTTAAGTCTTCTGATGAACTCTCACCAGTCGATATGCAACAGTTAAATCAGAATGTGTACAATGTAGAGACATTCCGTTAAAATTTTAGCAGTATATTCTCGGACTGTTCACGACAAAGTTCCTGAATTTACTACCATCCAGGAAACTTGTTGTGAGTGGAGGGTTGGTGTATATTCTAGCCCAAGAGTTGCTGACATCAGCATCAGCATTCTTGGAATTCTGATGCCATCACATCGAGACACTTGCACCGAGGCTGTGACAAAGCCACTTCCAGAATTCTGACATCATCGCAGTAGGACAAATGCGATAAGGTCATGTCACTGCAGTGTCGACTTTAACAAGTCTGTTTGTAGTAAATATCGATCAGATAAATGTGTTTTACCAGCACTGCGGCTGAGTTGTAGAGAAGATGTGAGCTGGGCAAGCCTGTGATTGCGCTGTAAGGATACTTGCCTGTATTTTATGCTAATATATTTGATATCTGTAAAAGCATAATTATGGCATGCAGTTTCAGCACCCCAACCAGCATGAAATTTCAATTTTTATAGTGAGACTGTTTGAGCACTATCAATTCATCTCGGTTTGTCTGTACATCTAGGTGTCATGTGTTCAGTTGCCATGACATGTGTCGAGCAAAGAAAAATTTAAGAAGGCTATTAGTCATAAATATCTATCAGAGAAATGTACTCACACGTTTCCTTATCGATAATGGGAAATGCATGGTAATAGAGAAGTGTATTATTCTACCAGGAGGAATACTGATCAACAAATAATGACACTGCAAAACATTGGCAAGACGATACTTTACCTGACTGGATGCACCAACACATTGTGTTGCATTTGCTGGAATTATATGCCATTTTTAAAATGTCCATCCAGTCTCTCATCACGCAGAAAGTGATAGCGAGTTGTGTAATGAAAACATAATAGGAATGCTCTGCCTGGACGGAACCTCGCTGCAATTGCTGAAAAGACCTATTAGCCCAATCAGTAAGTATTAATTTTTCTATAATTGAATTATTATGTGGATATGCAGTCTTACCAGGGTAGTGTTGTTATTACAGTTCTAGCAGGGCTACTACTGGATTAGGACATGGAAGTCACAACAGCCACAATAGTCTGTGGCGCCATTGGTCACTGAGGTGCCCACACAACACAGCAGCAGCAGGCCACATGTGTGTGTAGCAATCATGAGGAATATTCAAAATATCCACGGGTATGCTGCCGGTCTATAGTGTCCAACGGGCACAATATTTCGGCGATCAAACATTTCGCCATCATCAGGTGAACTGACGGACTGAGCTCCTGTGAACGTGCCGGCACGGAGATCCCGCGGGCGGAGGGTATTTAAATCGGCCGCCGCCGCGACCGAACCCAGTTCCCTCTGAGCAGCCATAGCGTTCGGATCTCCGTGCCGGCACGTTCACAGGAGCTCAGTCCGTCAGTTCACCTGATGATGGCGACATGTTTGATCGCCGAAATATTGTGCCCGTTGGACACTATAGACCGGCAGCATACCCGTGGATATTTTGATTATCAAATTCGCCGGGAGAAACTCAAGAATCACATGAGGAATATTGTTCTCTACACAAGAAGCGATGGAAAATTGTCTCTGTGTACATAAAGTATGTCCTACAATTATATTTTATTTTCAATACAATAAATAATGGCACACACACTTTGTGCTTATAATATGTCAACAGTAGAATGTGTGCTGTCGGCAGAGCCTATATGATGATGCTAGTACAAAACGTTAATACAGGATTTGTTCGTATAATGAAATGAGTGTTGCCTTGCCTTCAACTGCCTAGTATGGCAACTTTTCCCAGTCACACACTACCCACCACCTCTATCCAATATAGGTGGCCATGTAACATTGTTAATAGGAAGCTTCCTAGAATTTTTGATGGGTTAGGCTGCATATCAGTTTATGCTACAGTAGAATGTTATATCTGGGAACAGAATACCGTATGTGTTTGGTCCTCTGCATGACTGTTTACGTATATTACTCTGAGATGACAAAAGTCACTGGATAGCGATAGCCACGTATACAGATTGCAGTAGTATTGCGGACACAAGGTATAAAAGAGCAATGCATTGACAGAGCTATTATTTGTTCTCAGGTGATTCATGAGAAAGGTGTCCAACGAGATTATGACCACACGACGGGAATTAACAGACTTTGAACATGGAAGTGGTAGCTTGAGCTAGACACATGGGACATTACATTTCAGAAATCGTGTGGAATTCAATTCCCAGGACTCTGAGTGTCAAGACTGTGCTGAGAATACAAAACTTCAGGCATTACATCTCATCACAGACAAAGTAGTGGCTGACGGACTTCACTTAATGACCAAGAGCATTGCTGTCTGCATAGAGTTGTGATTGCTAACAAAAATCAACGCTCAGGTTAAAACAGTCATGAATACAAAAAAAATTGTTTGTTATGACCAGTTTCTGCTTATGTTAAAGCCATCCTCCGATTTTTTTTGCCACCTATGGCTGGTGCTGGCAGCTCTACAGATTTTCACGTGATACCACTTGATACAGTAATACAGTGTAGAGTAATATCACGTGAAAAACCAAGGAGCCGCCAGCAGCAGCCATAGGGGACCCAAAAAATCCGAGGACGGCTTTAACGTAAGCCAAAACCTATCACAAGAATCAAATGTTATTGCGATCAAGACTCTTTTTTTAAACAAAGTATAGCACCAGATCGCTGCACTCCACGGAAATGTTCTCTATATTTATAAACAAACAGCACTCCGTGAAATAACTACAGAAATCAATGTGGATGTACGACGAATTTATCCCTTAAGAGTATGTATCCCTTGGAGTAAGTGAGCTATAGCAGCAGATGAATGTCTTTATTAATAGCATTGCCTGTGGAATCTCTCTTGGGTTCGTGACCATATTGGTGGGATCATAGACGACTGGAAAACAGTAAACTGGTCAGATGAGTCCCGATTTAAGTTGGTAAGAATTGACGGTAGGATTCGAGTGTGGCTCACACCCCACAAAGCCAAAGATCCTGTCAACAAGGTACAGCGCATGCTGATGATGGCTCCATAATAGTATGGGCTGTGTTTTTATGGAATGGATTGGGCCCTCTGGTTATGTTCGGCTATTTGGAAACCATTTTCAGTCATTCATGGACTTCATGTTCGCAAACAGCGATGGAATTTCTATGGATGGTGATGTGGCAAGTCACTGGGCCACAGTTGTTCGCGAATGGTTTGAAGTTCAAATGAATGATTTGGTCATCCATATCGCCTTACATGGATCCCATCAAACATTTATGGGACGTACTCAAGAGGTCAGTTCATGCACAAAATCCTGCACCGGCAAACTTTCGCGTAATAGACGGCTATAAAGGCAGCATCGCTCAATATTTATGCAACAAACTTCCAATGATTTGTTAAGTCCATGACATATCGAATTGCTGCAGTATGTTGGGCGAAAGGAGCAGGTTCAGCATGATATTAGGAGGTATCCCAACACTTTCGTCACCTCAGTGTAGACACCAACAAACAGTACTTACCAAGTGCTCGACTGTACTGCCTGTTAATCATTTCCATGCAGTGTCAGTTAATGAATAACTTTCCAAAGAGTCATCAATTGAGTTCACTAGAATATAAAACGACGCTAAATAGCCGCAAACAAACAGTCTCCTTTTGCGACAAAAAGTGTCAACATGGGTTCCTCCAAAGTGCTAATCATCCCAAAGCTATTAGCGAGGAGGATGAGAACAACTGATGAATGCTTTGGTTTGTAATAGTTACTAGACTAATTACTGGACAGTATTTGTTTCTGACACTGGAAACATAAATTACGTGGTAAATGTTATGCCCCTTAGTAAGAAGAATTTCAGTGTGCTTAAAGCCATTACAGAAATGTTTTGCAATAACACTATGCTAATTCAAATCTGTGTTTGGTTGTGGCTATTAAGCCTCCTTTTATAATCTACAGAACCAAGATGGTGGCATTCTGGCAAGTTACAACTGCGCAGCAGCTGTTCCGTTCCGTAAGTATTTGTTGATTGATACTACGTGGAAATGGTTAACACACGGTATAGTGGAGTACATTGTAAGTACTGTTTGATTGTGTCTAATACACATAAACAGTCTAGCACAGCATCAAAAACATGAAGCATTCAGTTCCCAGATACAACAGTCTATTGTGGCGTAAACTGGTATACATACTAGCCCACCAAAAATCCTGAGAATTTTCCTATTTACATTGTTGTATCTGCACGTATCTGAGAGCTGGGTAGTTGGATGTCCTTGTAAAGTTGCCTAAACTGAGAGCTGGCTGAAACCCGAAGTAGAAAGATATAGGCCTGGGCACCATATCAGGAGGCATGTTCATTGACGTCGATGAAAATTTTGTGTCTAGAGAGATTGAAATTGAGTCTGACTGTGAAGTTTCTGGACGCGAGTAGCAGGCCTTTTTATGGGTCATGAGTCTTCTGACTGGTTTGATGCGGCCCACTACGAATTACTCTCGTGTGCCAACCTATTCATCCAAGGGTATCACTTGCAACCTACGTCCTCAACGATTTGCTCGGTGTATGCCAATCTCTGTCTTCCTCTACAGTTTTTGTCCACTACAGCTCCCTTGAATACCATGGAAGTAATCCTCTGATGTCTTAACAGATGTCCTATCACCCTGTTGCTTCTACCATAGCGGTCGCCCGTTTCCAGACTGAAGCGCCTAGAACCACTCGGGCACAACGGCCGACTCGTAATTCTCGATTTTATTTTGTGAGCTGAAAGGTCGCGACAGAAAGCACTTCAATTTATCTCTTAACATCACAGTCCACGATGTGTAACAAAAACGTTCGAGCTTTACAACGTAAACACAGTCTAAAACATCAGTCTCAAACACAACATTCCTTGGTCATGCACGACAATAATCAGACTCTGCTGATCTGCGCCGACTCCTTTCTTATCGTTTCACATAGCGATCGCTCAATACATATCAAAGTTTATCCCTCGCAAAATATTTAATAGATTACAATATTTTAAGCTTTTAAGTGTATCTACAATATTTTACGTCAATACACCTTTCTTATGCACGTATAAATATTTAAAGCATATTACGATTCTCTTTCATGTAAAAAGAAAAGATGAACATAGAAGAAGAAGAAAATATTATGTTGTACTACAGTAGTATCTTCATATGATTTACAAAATCCATTCATATTTAAAAAATGTGTGTATGTATGTATGTATGTTCCACGTTTCCTCCTAAATCACTGCACCGATTTCAACAATACTTGCTATACGTAACACTTACTACCTGGAAAGAATTTCTGTGGGGGTAAGAATCGCCTATCTATCGCAGGGGTGTGGGTATGCGTGAAAAAGTTGCGTAGCTCATTACGCGCAAATAGCCAGTTTATATTCATCCAGGATTGGACAATGCGGTCATCTAGTGATCTGCAACAAATTTTGCACGTATTTTCAAGCTTTATGAAACTTTTTCTCGCCAACAATCTCTACAAAATGATGAAAGATAAAAAGTTTATCGCTTACTTCATTTTCGCTGTTCACGCTGTAAAACTTCATTACTTGTTTACCAATAACCATATTCGCCAACAGCTTGCAAACAGCATCCACGTATACCACTGAATATACGAATATACCACTGTACAACAAATAGTTCAAGAGAGATGACGTCATAAACACTGATATGCATGAAAGACTAGCGCACCATGCATGACGTTTAAATTTTTTGCTTCTTTACTGCTAATTACTCTATTCCCAAGTAATTTAGCAGACAGTATCCACATAAATCGCTGAATGTACCTACTAACTCTATTCGCAACAAAGTTTCCAGACAGTATCCGTATAGACTACTGGACGTATTTGCAAAATTATGTCACTGTATGTCACAAAGTTCAGGCGATATGACGTAATAAACATTGAGCTCCTCAATAACGAAACTGCAGGGTGAATTTCAATAAAGATATAGGTGAAATATGTGTACAGTTATGTGTGAAATATATTAAACACATGTCAAATATATGCACCATGTGCATAAGTGGGCAAGGCTATGCCTAAATATCTCCTTCTATGCCCCTGGATAGATATATAACAAATTTAGTACAACCAGCAAGTTTCTATTTAGGTTGGGATGATAAGGTGGACAGAGAAGGGGAATGACGAGGTGGGCAGACAGAGGTGGGGATGGAGGAGATAGACATAGATATGGGTGGAGGAGAAGGACAGAGAGAAGGGGAGGTAGAGATGGACTGAAAGAGGATGGGAGACGAGATGTACTTTGAAGAGGAGAGGGAAGATGGACAGAGAGAGGGACAGGAGGAAATTAACAGGGTGGGGGGATGGAAAAAATGGACAGAGAGATTTGGTGGAGGAGATGGACAGGACTGAGAGATGGGGAAGAGGAAATGGGCAGAGAAAGGGAAGAGGAATAGAAGAAGGAAAGATGACAAGATGAACAGGGAGGTGATGGAGGAGGAAATGAGCAGTGTGAGGGGTGAGGAGGGGGATAGACAGGGAGAGGAGAAAATGTACAGAAAAATGGTGAGGTGTAGATGGACCTAGGGAGGGGTAAGGAGGAGCTGGAGAAAGACAATGGTAAGCAGAGGATGAGGTTAGAGAGGGAGGAATGATGGTCAGAGGGGGAAGGTGCATATGGACAGAAGAGAGGAGAGGACAGAGGGAGTGGGGAGGAGAAGATCGGCAGAGAGAGGGGCAAGAGGAGACAGACAGGGAGCGGGAGGTTGTAATGTTGATGCATTAAGTTGTTCTGAAAGTGGTGCTGATATTCAAGACAATAAAAGCGGGTTAAAAGCTGTGAGCTATCTGGGGAAGTTAACCTTGCATTACTGAGCAACTGTTTCACCAGGTATCCAGCTTACCAAATTCCCAACCAGACTAACATTAATTATAATCTTTTAGTAGTCATCTTACGATAACTGGTGATTATATATATATATATATATATATATATATATATATATATATATATATATATATATAAAATATCACCAGTTATTTTATATATATATATATATATATATATATATATATATATATATATATATAAAAAGACAATTTAAATAAAAAGAAATAAATCAGTTTATATTTGGAAATTTATTTTAACATTGATCATTGTTCTGTTAAAATTTCAGCATATTAAACTTGATTCATAACTAAACTGGTGCCTTATTTAGGATTGTGAAAATGTGAGTTTGTAATCTTACGGAACACATCAAATATGGAGCCAAGATTGGGAGACTGCATACAACACTGCATTCATAAAATAGCACACGAAGAACGTTGAAACATATGCAAGAGGAAATTAACCACAACCAACCGATTCAATTTTCACCCAAAGAAGTTACGTTCGTAGCGCAATCCTGTCCGTCATGAAATTGCCACACACTGGTATACTAAATTCCTACAAACTCTCTGTGAAATCTTCCCGAAAAGAATAGGTGAAGGCTACTCTTATGATTACACTACATGCTTCACGTGGTCAACTTGGTTTACACAAAGAGTGTAACTCCACAATAATTTTGATAATTAAAATAAATTACATCGAAACACAAATTACAAAAGAAAAACCTCGAACTGGTTACTATCGTCTTACTGTTAACCTGATGGGTCAAACAATTGTATAAGCACGTGGTACTGGTCTCACAAAGTACGCCCCACGTGGATTGAACATAAAGAAAAGTTGCTATATTGATAAATATTGTCAAGACGAGACGTTATAATCTCACGCACATTCGCATTTAAGATTGATGATCTTAGTTAGAGTTACGGATCATCCACACGTGGTTCCACTTTACTCACGAAGTAGTGACAAAGCAACTACTGGAAGATATTCTAAACTTCAAACTCGAATTACACTGCGTTGCAATTTAAGATAACATTAGATATTTTAGATCTAAACCTGAAATAAAGGTGATTAAATTTTCAGTTAGGCTGAACTTAAGAAATCCATTGTCCTACGGACTTAGCAGAGACGCGCTTAGCCGGAGATCTTACCACTTCAGTCGCTCGCTGCGGACGGACTGCCTGGGCCCCTACGGAGGGTGCTTCCACAGATACAAACGGAAGTGACCAGAGAGGCAGCTTCCTATACCAACATGACAAGGGACGAACAGGACCATACTAAGAGTAGAAACCTCTTTGCTTTTAGACAGCATAGCTACCTGTTCCGACGTTGGTCCTACTGTTCTCTAGCAGACAGGCTTGTCTGCTACCATCAAGCATGCAACTAGAAATACTCATTGATCCTTTCACACAGAAGGGAAGGGGGATGACAGTATCTTATCATATACACTATATAAAAAAAGCGCATGTAGGTTCCATGTGAGACTGTGTGACATAAATTACATATAAACTGTGTTTTAAAGTGTAGCAGTGTGACAGATCGTTCTTGCTTATGTGTAAAAGTAACACGTTCCATTGCACAGTCTCCTCCCATATGGAGTCAGAAACACCACAGTAAATTTAGAAGTGGAATCTATGCCGTAAATGACAACAGATTTAAGAAATTAACATGAATGGGATCCAACAGAGACCTTTCAAGGTGGAGGAGGTGGGCAGGGAGGGGGGTAGTGCAGATGGACTGAGAAGGGGAGAAAGAGTGATGGACAGAGAAAGGTTGAAGGAGGAGTTAGGCTGATAGAAGATTCCTGGGCTAGGCTGGATAATAAGCAAGTTATTTATATGCCCTAAAGAAGGGCTGGTCAAAACATTTGATTGTGCACACAGAAATTTAAGAGGGACCTTAAGAAGCAGCCAGTATTGTACATGTAAAGGAGGAGACTCAGCACACAGGTGCTGCGATGCTCGGTCTTAGCTCTCACGCGCTTTCAAGGCTTCTCGCAATTGTTGTAGCGTAGAAGCTATTTTCACACTAGCATCCAAAAACTTGTGGCTGCGGTACAGTATGGTGTGTCTTGATAAACAGTGGAACATTCGTCATGTATTACTACTGTACTGTACTATAGGGAGAGGACTGGACAGTTTTTATCACTACTCTAGCGGCAAAGAGAGGGCCAAACCCTCCCCCTCCCCCTCCCCCTCCCCCTTATCAGCTGCGAACAAAATAGATGTTTATTCAGTAGATGACAGTTTTTCGTTAATACCAGTTTCCGAACCCATCAAGACTTGCAAAGTTAAATGTGCTTCCAGATTAGCAGAAAATACTCCTGGTGCGTATGTGCCTGGCCCCAAGTGAACATCTCTGAAGTCTGCTAATTTCCTATGTGTTGCCAGACGCGTTTTCTCTGGTGTTTCGCAGATATTTGCAAATTTGTTTTTTGGTGGAGGCATCCCATACAGTTACTGTCTTTCGTGTGACGCCCAGGGCCAATAGAAAGCGTCGGTTAGTTTTCCGTTATAAATCGGAATTTAACGTGTCCACTCGATTCGACGCTCCCAAAGTAGTGTAGTCGGCTTTTCGTTTAACGATATGTATTGAGAAGGGCCGTAAAACTCTAAGCATAAACAGAAATCTAGTAGCGACTCAGTAACGCTGCATTTTTGGCGGTAACAGCCAGCACTGGCCAGGTACTGCTGCCGTTGCTGGAGTACTGGTCATTCTTTGTCATTTACTGTCACTGTTAGTACATACTCATAAAACGAATACCGGAATTGACTATTCTGGAAACACTCTGTCAAAGTGGCAGGTAAAATTCAACTTTAAAATCAATTTTGTTGGCAACGGGAAACAAACCGACGCTTTCGTCGACACTGGACCTCGCATGGATGACGTGGTGAGCAGTAGTTGCTTGGACTGACGCCGTGAACACAATCCAAAAACGTAATTCCAAATAACTGCCAGGCCGCCAGCGCAAATGCATCTGACGGCACTTAGGTGAGGTACCTTGCGTATTAACATGGTGTTTCATAGTCTTTGGATAAGGCCTTTAGGAATTACATATCACGCCGTGTGGTATAATTTTTATTAGACGATGTATTCGCTCATGCTCCTCGGCGATGCTAGGGTCTTTTAAGATTGGTTATGCCCCTGAGACACGTCAGTGCATAGGCACACTGCGGTCTTCATATGCCATGTGTGTTGCCTGTAATCCGGTCATCTGAAACGATGCAAAAGATAAATTCCTGTTTCGCTTCTAAAATATGTTTCTCTTATTACAGACACTCATTTATAGTGTTTTCTTGTTGAAAATCACTTGTAAGCGGGCTGTTTAGGTTCTAGGTAAGTGGACTGTTTAGGTTTTTATGCTGGTAACGCCACGTAGCGCTCTGTATGAAAATCACTGACTGCGCTGTGTGCAGTCTGTGGCTGGTTGGACTCATTGGTGAAATACTCACTAGTGCAGTGTTGGGCAGTTGGATGTCAACAGCGCGTAGCGTTGGGCAATTGGAGGTGAGCCGCCAGCAGTGGTGGATGTGGAGAGATGCCAGAGTTTTGAAAGGTTACAAGAAGCGGACTATCTGGACGTCTGCCCGCCAGAAAAGGGAAGTTTGTAAAGATGGATGTCATGAACTGATAGAAATATATATGATGACTTTTGAACATGATTAAGGTAAATACATTGTTTGTTCTCTATCAAAATCTTTCATTTGCTAACTATGCCTATCAGTAGTTAGTACTTTCAGTAATTAGAATCTTTTATTTAGCTGGCAGTATTGGCGCTCGCTGTATAAGTAAAGAGAAACCTGTTTGAGTACCTTGAGATTTGCTCCGCTGTTTGAAAATCAAATAACGTAGAAGTTTATTAGCAGAGTCATTCATAATTTTTCTAAGGGGACGTTACAGACTCTATCAGTTTACTGGAGAAGGTACGATGCAGATGCAGCATGCCTGGTTAGTAGACCTTGGTAATTTGGTGAAATCGCATGGTCATAGGGGCAGAAAATTCAATAAAAAGACCACCTACCATTTTCGGACAGCATCAGCAAATATTTTGTACCCAAGAAAAGTTCTTTCCCTTGATGTGATCTATCACATATACACCTGTCATGCGGAGACTTTGAAACATATGTGCTGAGTGATAAGCTATTATGATATGAAAGAGGGGTTGATGAATATCTTAAAATACGTTTTTGGCCGAAGGCGATGAGACCGTGTGCAGAGATCGTGTGACACCTGAAAATGCTTGAATTATTGCAGTCCTGACTCAAGCACTGCCTACTATTCATAGGACTCAAATGTTCAATAAGAGAGAGTGTCAAATTAGCAACAAATGTTCCTGTTAGGTTGCGAACACGAAGGTGTGTGTAAGGTTATACGCAACTGTTGAGAACAGTAGCAATAACAGACCAATTAGTGGACTTCCAGCTGAAATAATCTGGTATGCGTTGTTATAGAAATGCAAATGCGAAAAATTGTAAATTCATGAGTAGTGTCTGTTGTTGAGTGCTTTTACAGAGTGTGATTGGCGCCATAACCAAAATGATGTTGTAATACGTTGAGTGATGAATTTAGTTGTTTTAGAGAAAAACAAAAAAAGCGAAGATTTATACAATAAACAGACGAAAAAGTGTGACTCGCCCGGCTAAACGCGCGCGTTAGCACGCCGCTCCGTAATTCGTGGAGGCGCGGTGGCCACTGTCGAACCGGTCCGGTTGATTAGCGAGGAGTGCCAGTGTGCCGGCCGGCTTGGATGTGGTTTTTAGGCGGCTTCCCAGACCATCCTAGCTAGCTGTCGGGCTGGTATCCAGGTCCTGTCTCAGACGACTCGCTTACATTTGTAAGCCGTTTGTGCAATTACACATGGAATAACATTTGATGCAGGTGGTGATCAAAAATTCAGTCTCGGAGCTGAAAGGCTGGCGGCGATACGGTGTAACGGCCAGGAAAAAGAAGACAGCTAAAAAACTGTCAATCTTGAGGGATCAGTAACGTGAACTGAGAACAAATGGCTAATATGTGCAAAAAGTGAGGTGCAGTTGGTGATGAACAGTACAGATGGGATGAGAATCCTTTACACTGGATTACATGAAATGGCATTAAAGGATATGAGAAGGTCAACGACATAATGGAGATGCAACAATGGATGTTGAAATGGAAATTATGGTAGCACAGTTAAACATTGGCCACATAGATAATCAAAAGCCACGCTATTAGGTGAAAAATATTGAGAGGAGGATGTAGAAGAGCTGTCAGAGCTTTAATGTGCGAAATGTGAGGTAATAACTCCCGTCCACAATACTTACAAGGAGTGAAGATGGTGATTAGCAAAAGTTGTCAAAATTGCCATATCTACAGCTCGAAAGTGAGTCATGGTTAATGTAATGGTGGTAAATAATATAGGCATTCTTCGCGGAAATGTGAGCTATTGCAACGTTATTATCAAATGCGACCTAACAGGACCAACGTGTAGTTTTTCTTTTCTTGGCCGTCGAAGACCGAACACCGGCAAACATTCATCGGTGAATGAAGAATGTGTACAGGGCAGCATGTCTGTCGCAAACCACCGTTGTGAATTGGTGCGCCAAGTTCCGTGCTGGTCGCGATTCGACACGAGACCCTGGCGGATCGGGGAGGCCGTACTTATCCATTAATCGAGTGGGAAACGCTCGAGCACCGCCCTACAGTTACGCCTCCCCATGCGATTATTACGGCTTCGGTCGCTTAAAAAAGGCCTTGGAGGGTCGAAAATACCTGCCGGACGAGGTTATGCAGCAGGCGGTTATGAAGTTCTTCACGCAGCAGGACATGGTGTTTTACTAAACGGTATCTTCAACCTGATGCCTCAGTGGGATGATAGCCTCAATGATCACGACGATTTTACATTATTAGCATACCAATTTTGTATCGTACGGCCTTCAGACGGAAACCTTTTCATCGTCCATTGTAATAAGAACACATACATTTCTAAACGTTATCCTACTCTTTGAGGACAAACAAATTTTCGACTATTCAGCCTATGTGAATATTCCCTGCCACAATTACAGTGAGATGTTAGCATGTAAGGCCCAGGAATAGTATATGAAAAAGTATTCACTTTTTATTGTAATCAAATGAGTATAATACTTCTTGTTCTTTTTCGTGCACCATACACGAACAAATGCGTTTTGAGGAATAATCATTGTATGCATTGAATCGGATGCACTAAGTACATTAAAAGGAACTGAGATATTGTCACACATAAAGGACTACCATGTGTTTATGAGACTTCTGCAATAAATGTAAACTTAGCTATTAACATACAGAAGGGGTAAAATAAAAAATTGTAAATCTGAGCAGAACTGAACCTTGTTAATGAACAGGAGATCTTCAGTCGCCTAAAATTCAAGGGACCGTGATTTAGATGTGCAGCCGAGTGGTTTTAGACTAGATGTGTGTTAGCAAACCTCTAGCAAAGTCTGCAGTGCGAAACCTAGAGGCAAAATGATGAGAATTCGGCTCTGTAGCGATAACGAGCATTAACTATACGAAAAGAGATGGACCACCAGAAAACAGTGCTCGAATGAAGAAAAATGTGGAACAAAGTCCGACGAAATCCCTACTCCGTCTGTCTGTACAAGTAGGAATTAATAAAATGTCGTGTCAAACCATTATCAAAAAGAATCTGCATGTGCATCCCTTCGGATTTACTGTTCTGCATGAGTTAAAGCTTCCAGACAAACTTTCGCGAGCTGAGTTCAGCTAATGGAATCAGAACTGTTGGTATCTCAATTTTTCTTTTCTTCATAACAGACATGACACAGCTTAGAAGGGCATGCCAAGTCATAGAACATACGTCAATATGTATCAGAATGTCCACATCAGAACTTCGAAGAGCCGTAGCATAATGTCAAGATTGGAGGTCGCCGCCCTACTTCTGAATTGTCCATCACAATACTATTCTTTCAACAAACTGTTCATATTAACTGTTAGTCCAATAACTGTTTAATGAATATATAGAACAACTGACAGAATATGAATGACTGCATGCACATTTTCAGCAACAGAGGCAGCAGCACACAATCCTGTCAATCTAGGCACGAGTGCATGAGCTGTTCGGTGCGTTCTAGGCGCTTCAGTTCGGAACCGCGCGACTGCTGCGGTCGCAGGTTCGAATTTTGCCTCGGGTATGGATATGTGTGATGTCCTTAGGTTAGTTAGGTTTAAGTGGTTCTAAGTTCTAGGGGACTGATGACCTCAGATATTAAGTCCAATGGTGCTCAGATCCATTTTTTTGTTCTCTGAGAAGTGGCGATCTCAGTCACCTGCTCTCCCTCTCACTGTGAGGTTTACCTGTGGACACATTGAGGGGATGGGTGCACTCAAATAATCCTCACACACGGTAAGAGCTGCTGCTGAAAATTGTAAACACGTTGCTGCTGCCCTCAAGCAGAGGTGCTACGTGTATCTCAAAGTTTGATAAACAACTCTGCGTCGACGTGAGTGGAAGACATATCCGGCGTGTTGTGTAATGTACGTTAACAAACGTCAATCCAGCGTCAGTTCCGCTGTAAGTATATACTGGATCTGTTTCATTATGTCCTCAATGTATAATAAGTGGTTTTCAAAACTATAGTGTTGCTGATTAATACAGAAGAAAATAATGAGGACTTGTCTTTTACCCAGTAAAGAACGTTTAATTTTCTGTGGTCGTGTATACAGCGTCAAAACTTACTTTAAAGTACCGAGCACAGAGAGCACGTAACACTTTGGTCGGAAATAGCCATCAATGCTATGGCTACCAAATTACAAGCGGCTGCCGCTCTTTGGTGCTGCAATCACCAAAAAATATAAAGTCATAGTGGGAGGAAATTTAAAAATGCAAGACGCTAGTGTCTAGAAATTAAAGAAAAAAACTAAGAGATGGGTGGTAGGAAATTGAAAAGAGCAAGATGACATTGGTGGTAAATTTTAAAAATGCAAAGTATTGGTGGCAGAAAATTTTAAAAATGCAGAAGTCGGGAACTGTCTGTTTGGGCTTTGTAACCCCTTGAACCCCTTCCTTCCCGCCATCTTCCACCTCCGCTGCCTATCCGTCGCCTCTCCAGCCAACCACAGTGTAGTACTTTATCGGTCACTAAATGAGGCAGTGTATCACAGCGTAGCTGTCAATTACATAATCTTCACTTGAATTACGTAAAACTGCGTCATGTTAACAAAATATTACGAAACATTGACCCGTATTGTTCAACGAATACAATAAGTGCTACAGTAACTGAAGAGAAAAGCTACGTAAGCATCTTTACCTGAATCCCGTAAACTGACCATTGGCACCATCTCTATCTATCTATCTCTCTCTCTCTCTCTCTCTCTCTCTCTCTCTCTCTCTCTGTCTCTCTCTCTCTCCCCCACACGCATACACACACACACACACACACACACACAGACACTCAAACTTTGATCATGCTAGATGTGATGGGACAGCAACTCTTACTAAATTGCAATGCAAAAAGACAGCCAGAGTTGCGAAGAAATTTTATACAGCAGGTGATCGGTTTCAGATTAATAATCATTTTCGAGCCCCTCCGCCCCCTCCCTCCCCCCTCCCCCCCAAGGATTTCAGAGTGAAGTGGACACCCAAAACAACAGTAAGACTGCCAATACGTGTATGTCTGGTCCCAAGTGAACATCTCTGTAGTTTGGCATCCAAAATAAAAGCAACAAACCGCGATTTCCTCGTCCTGTGTCTAATTACGATATAATCATACAAACTGTCAATCAGATGTTCGTACGACCATGTTCTGCATGGAAGGTGGCATTTCGGTTAACGGAAAACCATGCCAATGACGACGTAAGATGGCCTACGAAACGAAATTGTGTATGCCGGGTAACCCCACACCCACAATCACTGTGTACACCGTCACAGGCGGTACAGTATGGCACAAAGAAGATACCTACCACACTTTGTGCGATGGACGGCGGTGGAAGAAAGGAAGCAGGACAGTCGCAAACTAATTTGGTATTAATGTGAACCGCTCTGTTATTTGGCTGAAAGGGCATGACAGTACCGCTTAGTACTGCACGGCAACTGGCAGGTGAGCTCGCAGCATCCACTGGAAGTGTTTTAGCCAGGGAAATGCTGTGCAGGAGGCTTTGGCAGAGTGGCCTTTATCGTCGTAGATTTATTGTATGTCTACCTCGGACGCGTCTTCATAGAAGAAAACGTCTAGAATGGAGTAATCAACATGCCATGCCAACTGGACGGTCGAACAGTGGGTCAATGTTGTTTTCACAGATGTGTCTCGATGCAGTCTGGAGAGTGATTCTCGATGGATTCGCATCTGGAGGGAACGTGGAAAACGATTTTGGTTACTTAATAGCGTGGACAGGGATTATGTTTACCACTCGTACCGCGTTCATGGAATTGTATGGTGAATCGGCAAGGTTTGACTGCTGTCAGGTAGAGTGACGAGATCTTGGTACCTCATTTGTCGTTGTTGCGAGGTGCTGTAGGTCCAGCTAACGATAACGCTACACCTCATAGAGCACGGGTGGTTATGTTTTCTTGGAAACAGAAGATACTGCACGCATGGCGAGACTTGTTTGCTCTCCCGATTTGAATCCCACAGAGCATGTCTGGGATGCACTAGGGAGACGGGTTAAATCACATCAGAATCCACCAACCACTGTCCAAGACTTGCGAGCAGCTCTGCAGGAAGAATGGGCGTTATTGCCTCAACATGAAACTGATGACATCATTCACAGCATGCCCCGTCGTTGTCAGGCCTGTGGTGCTGCCAGAGGTGGTCACACCCCATACTGAGCACATTAACCAGATGTCGGCATGTGTGTGCAAATCCGTTACATTAGAAACAACCAAGAACATTTTTCATTTTTGAATACAATTATGCATGTTGCAGATGTTTACATTCCGCATTCTTTAAATTGTTGCTACTTTACTATCCTCTGTTTGTACTGTTATGTGGCAAAAATAAACGCAACTTTGAAAAATTTCCGTTTTTTGCTTTAATTTTGGAAACCAGTATATATATATATATATATATATATATATATATATATATATATATATATATATATAATACGCCGCAAGCCACCTAATGGTCTTTGGCAGAGGGTACTTCCGGTACCACTACTTGATCCCTCCAACCCTGTTCCACTCGCGAATAGTGAGTGGGAAGAATGATTGTCGGTAAGCCTCTGTGTTGGCTCTAATTTCTCGAATTTTCTCCTCGTGGTCAAAACGCGAGATGTATGTGGGAGGAGGGGTGGGGTGGGGAGAAGTAACATTTCGTCTGACTCCTCCTGAAAAGTGCTATCCCGAAATTTCAGTAGTAAATCTCTCCGTGATGCACAGCGTCTCTCTTGTAACGTCTGCCAGTGGAGTTTGTTTAGCATCTCCGTAACGCTTTCTCGCCAGCTAAACGATCTCGTGACATAGCGCACCGCTCCTCGTTGGATCTTCTCTATCTCCTCTATTAGTTCTACCTGATAGGGATCCCAGATAGATGAACAATACTCATGAATCGGGCAAACAAGCGCCTTACAAGCCACTTCTTTTGTCGATGAGTTATATTTCCTTAAGATTCTTCCGATGAATCTGAGTCTAGTGTCAGCTTTTCCCACTATCTGTTTTATATGGTCCTTCCACTTAAGGTCGCTCTGGATATTTACGCCTAGATATTTTACGGCAGACACTGTCTCCAGCTGTTTGTCATAAACAGTGTAGCTGTACAGTACTGGATTTTTTTCCTATGTATGCGCAATATGTTACATTTATTTACGTTCAGGGTCAAACGCCAGAATCTACACCATTCTTCAATTCTCTGCAAGTCGTTCTGGAAATTCTTACTATCTTATGGAGTTGCTACTTTGGTATAGACAACTGCATCATCTGCAATTAGCCTTAAAGTGTATCCGACGCTATCTGCTAGATCATTTATATACATTGTAAACAGCAACGGTCCTATCACACTTACATGTGGTACTCCGGATATTAGGTTTACATCTGTCGATTTAGTTCCGTTAAGAGCGACGTGTTGAGTTCTATCCACAAGAAAGTCTAGAATCCAGTCGGAGGCTGCTCCGGTAGTCAGTAAGCTCGTACTCTTTTCTTAAATGGCGATGTGGGATGCTGTCAAATGCCTTGCCGAAACCAAGGAACACGGCATCAACCTGAGCGTCGTGAAATTCACGGAGGAACAGACCGAGCTGAGTTTCGTAGGATCTCTGTTAGCGGAATCAATGTTGATTTTTGTAGATATGTTAGTTTTTCAAGAAAGTCATAATTCTTGAGTCTAAAACATGTTCCATAATTCTACAACAGATTGACGTCAACGATATAGGTTTTGAATTGTGTGGATCTGTCTTACGGCCTTCCTTAAAAACGAGAATGACTTGTGCTTTTTTCCAGTCGTTAGGTACCTTACGTTGCTCAAGCTATCTATGATAAATTACTGCTAGAAGGGGAGCAAGTTCTTTCACATAATCTTTATAGAATTTTATATGTACGTCACCTGGTCCTGAAGCCTTTCCACTACTTAGCGATTGTAGCTGCTTTTCAATTCCGCGATCGGTTATCTCAATATCTGCCATTTCGGAGTTCGTGCGACGATTGGAAGGGGGGACAGTGTTACGATCTTCCGCGGTGAAAAAATTTTCGGAAGATCGAATTCAGTATTTCGGCCTTCTCTCTGTTATCTTCCGTTTCGATGTCGGTGTTCCCGCTAAGAGACAACAGATGATTTTGACCCACTTACTGGTTTTACATACGACCAAAATCTCCCAGTGCTTTTACTCATATCGGTTAGCAACGTCTTACTTTCAAAATCAATGAACGCTTCTCGTATTGATCTTCTTACGCTTATTTTCGCTTCATTCAGCTTTTGTTCGTCAGCTAGGTTTTTCTTGAATCTGAGATGAAGTGCTCTTTGTTTACGTAGTGTTTTTTAACACGGCTATTAAACCATGGTGGATCTTTCCCATCCCTTAAAACCTTACTTGGAACTTGCTTGTCCAGCGCATATTGAACGATGCTTTTGAATTTTTCCATTTGTTCTTCACATCTTCGTCCTTATCGCCGAATATTTGATGCTGGCTTCTGAGACATTTTGAAGTTTGTATCCTGTCATCCTTCCTAAGCAAATATGTGTTGCTACCTTTCGTAACGTTCCTTGTAGGACCCGTCGTCATAGATGCTGTAACAGCCTTACGATCACTGATACCTTCCTCTACATTAACTGATTCGGTAAGTTCAGGTCTGTTTGTTGCCAGGAGGTCTAAGACGTTACCCTCACGAGTTGGTTCTCTAACTATCTGCTCAAGGTAATTTTCGGACAAGACATCCAGAACAACTCCACGCGATTCCCTGTCTCTGGCACCAGTTTTGATGGCATGATACTCCCAGTCCATACCTGGCAACTTGAAATCACCCTCTATTATAACGACGTGAGCAAGAAAATTACTAGTGATATTTTGCACGTTCTGTCAACCACATTATATGTATATACCGTATATTTTGCACGTTCTGTCAACCACATTATATGTAATGTGGTTGACAGAACGTGCAAAATATCACTAGTAATTTTCTTGCTCATATATATATATATATATATATATATATATATATATATACACTCCTGGAAATTGAAATAAGAACACCGTGAATTCATTGTCCCAGGAAGGGGAAACTTTATTGACACATTCCTGGGGTCAGATACATCACATGATCACACTGACAGAACCACAGGCACATAGACACAGGCAACAGAGCATGCACAATGTCGGCACTAGTACAGTGTATATCCACCTTTCGCAGCAATGCAGGCTGCTATTCTCCCATGGAGACGATCGTAGAGATGCTGGATGTAGTCCTGGGGAACGGCTTGCCATGCCATTTCCACCTGGCGCCTCAGTTGGACCAGCGTTCGTGCTGGACGTGCAGACCGCGTGAGACGACGCTTCATCCAGTCCCAAACATGCTCAATGGGGGACAGATCCGGAGATCTTGCTGGCCAGGGTAGTTGAATTACACCTTCTAGAGCACGTTGGGTGGCACGGGATACATGCGGACGTGCATTGTCCTGTTGGAACAGCAAGTTCCCTTGCCGGTCTAGGAATGGTAGAACGATGGGTTCGATGACGGTTTGGATGTACCGTGCACTATTCAGTGTCCCCTCGACGATCACCAGTGGTGTACGGCCAGTGTAGGAGATCGCTCCCCACACCATGATGCCGGGTGTTGGCCCTGTGTGCCTCGGTCGTATGCAGTCCTGATTGTGGCGCTCACCTGCACGGCGCCAAACACGCATATGACCATCATTGGCATCAAGGCAGAAGCGACTCTCATCGCTGAAGACGACACGTCTCCATTCGTCCCTCCATTCACGCCTGTCGCGACACCACTGGAGGCGGGCTGCACGATGTTGGGGCGTGAGCGGAAGACGGCCTAACGGTGTGCGGGACCGTAGCCCAGCTTCATGGAGACGGTTGCGAATGGTCCTCGCCGATACCCCAGGAGCAACAGTGTCCCTAATTTGCTGGGAAGTGGCGGTGCGGTCCCCTACGGCACTGCGTAGGATCCTACGGTCTTGGCGTGCATCCGTGCGTCGCTGCGGTCCGGTCCCAGGTCGACGGGCACGTGCACCTTCCGCCGACCACTGGCGACAACATCGATGTACTGTGGAGACCTCACGCCCCACGTGTTGAGCAATTCGGCGGTACGTCCACCCGGCCTCCCGCATGCCCACTATACGCCCTCGCTCAAAGTCCGTCAACTGCACATACGGTTCACGTCCACGCTGTCGCGGCATGCTACCAGTGTTAAAGACTGCGATGGAGCTCCGTATGCCACGGCAAACTGGCTGACACTGACGGCGGCGGTGCACAAATGCTGCGCAGCTAGCGCCATTCGACGGCCAACACCGCGGTTCCTGGTGTGTCCGCTGTGCCGTGCGTGTGATCATTGCTTGTACAGCCCTCTCGCAGTGTCCGGAGCAAGTATGGTGGGTCTGCCACACCGGTGTCAATGTGTTCTTTTTTCCATTTCCAGGAGTGTATATATATATGTATATATATAATGACAAAGTGGCCTAAGTAAAAAAATTTTAGTTTTTGAATTATACCACTCAGTTTACTCACAATGCAAGGAAATTTGAAATTTGTTGCGGAAAAATGGTAAACGATAATTCCACCGGAGCCACTTATGAGCTCCAAGTGCATTCTTCCTCTCAAGCCAGAGTGAAATACGTTCTCGGGAACAGTGATGTAAATCTAGCAGCAAGCCCACGTGGTTTTGTTGTTTTGCATTGTTTATTTAAGTTCTAAAATCAAAAAGGCGTTGTAACAGTGGTAGTAGGTATTAGCATTGTTTTCTTTCTTTAGATTTGTAATATACAGATGTTATTAAAGCAGAAATTGTGTTGCACTCCATGTTTAAGTCTACGTTAAAACATACACGAATCGAGCATTGATGTGCCATATTAAATATATAAACCATAAAACTCACCCCTCTGAACAATGCTTCGTGACATGTGACCCAGGCAAAAAGGAACGACGTGATAATATCCCGTACATACCTTTGGTGCACCACGCTTTTGTCAACCATCTGACTACTGCAAGTTCGGCTTAGGGATCTGGACATGTTGACTCCTTGGCAGAGGAAGATGATGTGGACGGTGAAGTCAAGTAATGAAACATGCTCCATCACAAAGCCTCTTGAAACAGGAGTAACACAAGAATCACGCTTTAAGAAATTTCAACACTTAGAAACAACAATTTATTTACAATCCGTAGATGTACGCACTTGTGAACTATTAGACAGCTTCAGTACGTAGCGTTATAGCAGATACCAGTAATAATGTAATTATTTTATCTTAACTTGTGCGAGAAAAGTGCATAACGGAAGCAATAAGAGCAGAGTCGCATATACTGTATCACATTATGTTCATGATTTATAAATAAACTGCAATTATGGGACCGTATTCCAACTCTGGTATTCAACTTCACCAAAACATTTATAAGAAGACTGGTACAACTGATTTATACCACTATATCTTACACTATGAGTAAAGTTCTGAGAAGAATAGTGATACTCCAACTTTCAGGGACTATAACAAGGAACTTAAGGTACAAATGACTAAAATGTATGCAGTAAACGTAATTATAACATTTCATTTGTACATTTCATCAAATGAATCACGAATTACTATAAAGCACGAATTTGCACATTAAGAGACATCGGAAATATAATACATTACGTAGAGAATGTAGGAGAGCAAACGAAACGAAACAAAAATACTATAGATATTAATTTTATTGTATGAGGACCAAAAAAAGGACGCATCATTGAGGAATTACCGGAATGCGATAGAATTTGGTAGATTTGACGTTCATTTACAAACAGACAAATGACTGCAATTAAAAAAAGAATGATTTATTCAAGAGACAGAGTTTCACAAACTGAATACGGCAAGAACACGTTGGTCCGCCTCTGGTCCTTATGCTACCAGTTACTCGGCTTGACACTGATTGAAAGAGTTGTTGGACGGCTTCCAGAGGGAAATCGGGAGATCCGGAAATCTTGTTGGCGAAGATAGGATTTGACAAGCAGTAGAAACTCTTGGCGTGTGCGGGCGGGGATTATCTTGCTAAAGTGTAAGCATGCTGCGGCTGACAACCGAAGGTGTCCTGCTATGAAAAGGAATGGCACCCCAGACCATAACTCATGGTTGTCGGCCTGTATGGTGGGTGACAGTCAGGTTGATGTCCCGCCACTGTTTGGAGTGTCTCAAAACACTCTTCGGCCTGAAATATCACTTATTGGACTAGTGAGTCCCACTTCGAACTGAGTCCAAATCATCATTCATGGCGCTCTTACGTATCAGTTATATGTCGACGATATTTTAAAGCCCACTTTATCGCCTGTCATGACAAGCCATCCTGAGCTCACATTTCAGCAATATAATGCCCACCTGTCTTCGTGCTTGCCAAATCACTCCTTGGCCAGCAAGGTCGCCAGATGGGTCACCAGTTGTGAATGTCTAGTGCATTATGGCCAGGACTCTCCAACCAGCTCAAGGTTTTGGTGATATAACGTGCCAGTTGGACATAATTTGGCATAATATCCCCCAGGAAGGCATCCAACAACTCCTTCAATCAGTTCTAAGATCAATAAATACTTGCATAAAAGACAGAGATGGACCAATACTTTACTAACTTGCCCACTATGTAAAGCTCTTTCCCTTCAATAAATCATGAAATATTTCTGAAATTATAATCATTTGTTTGTCTCACATGTACATCACATCTACGGATTTCCGTCCCTCTCGGATAATTCCTTCGTCAGACGTCGTTTTTATTGTCTTCTGAATGTGTAATTGTGTGTATACAATGTAAGTTCGAACATAAATTGTAGCTTGGGGCTACTACCAAATTAAAATATAATTTGTGACGGAGGTGAATTCACGTACTCATATGGAAGTAATTCTTTCTGATAAACTGGACTTAACTTTCAGTCTCCACAAAGACGTGTTCTCATTATCTTGAGTTCTTCTCATTTCTGAAATGATGTACGGTTTATGAGAGTCCATATCAAAAGATTAAGGGACTCGAAAAATCAGCAATTTAAATAATTTAATTTAACTTCTTTCTCACTGTCTGTCATCACGGGTTCACCTACACTCATGAGCAAACAAATGACCATCATAATTGGTCAGATAGTAAAAATGTAGTTTGTAACTAATTTAAGTGTAAGCATGAAAAATGTAAAACTATGGAATCTGATTTTCAAAAATTAGGAGTGTGGCTTGCAGAAACATTATACATTTAAACTCAGAATATCCAACTTGAGTATATGCCATAGCCTTTGCTGAGCAGTATATGTAATTGTGTGCAGTGAAGCAAGTGTGTCTAACTTTTTTTTGCAATGTAATAATTGATTTATGAAAAAAACTTTATGTCAGGAATATTTTTGTGTAACTTTCACTCGGTAATATACTATAGTGTCTGAACTTGATGCAAGTAAGCATTACAGAGAGAGAGAGAGAGAGAGAGGTGGAATTTTATGTAATATTAGTTGGAAATGACATGTGTCATTTCTTAGCAGATGACTGGCCATGTAATGAAACACCCAAGCACACTGACATTAGCTCTCTCTCTCTCTGTCTCTCTCTCTCTCTCTCAGGCTAGCTGGAGGTCCCTGCTCATGGCCACAGAGCCAGTAGCTGCACTGAAGTCCTCAATACGTTTCTCAGGCGTATGTGTGTTACTAACGATGATGCTTTTATATTTATGCTGTTTCGAATATGACGCAAAAAGTCAGATCGAAATTTTTGAACATACTGTAATATCCATGCTGGTGTAGGTGTGTGTGTGTGTGTGTGTGTGTGTGTGTGTGTGTGTGACAGAGAGAGAGAGAGAGAGAGATAGAGAGAGCGCCAATTAACGCAATTCCGTTGAAGAATCTTACATCACTTATTTTCTGGAAATACTGTAGTACTGTTCATTACTTTTTTAGAATATCACAACAGTTTTGTACGTGTGTGTGTGTGTGTGTGTGTGTGTGTGTGAGATGGCGCAGTTTACGCAGTTCAGGTGAAAATGTTTTGGAAATACTGTATCACCGACATCACTTTCTACAGCTTATACAATTAAAGTGAAGATGACATATTTTTTTGAAATTGACATCATTTTAGGCCATTATAGTGGAGGCTACGAATTTTTTCGATGAGGACATTTTATGCAATTCAATTGAAGCTTAAGTAGTCTGACAGCTACATTGTGATTGTCTGTCTCATTTTAATGTGATTGGCTGAAGAGAAGAGGGGGAGGGAAGAGAGGAGGGACAAGGTTAGGAGGTTAGACAGTACGAAGCACAACTGGGCTAGTTCTGCCATTTTCTGTTTTTAAATTTCCCACCACAACCACCTTGAATTTTTTAAATTTCCCACCACCGCCATTAGACATTTTTTCAGTTTCTCGCCTCTGCCATATGGCATTTTTTTAAAATTTCCCTCCACCGCTACCGTCCACTTTAAAATTTCTTGCCGCCGCCATCTTAGATATTTAGCGCTTGCCACTGCTTTAACTGCGGTTCATAGATTTGGTAGGCATACCGCTGTCACCTGGCAGTATGGCACCGATGGCAAGTGTGCCTTCTCTTCAACGCCCAGTGTAAAATGCCTTAGAAATTACATTTACTTAGCGTCATGCTGTCCTTCTTCACTGTGCATCATGACATATTTCCAACAAATCTGTGGTTTTGCGTTCTGCTAAATGGAGTGATCTCGTTTTATCTTAACTGTTAACAAAGTTGATTCCTGTGGAGTCGATGTCTGCTTAAACAATTCACTATAAATATCTCACTGTTAGGTAGAAGTATAGAAATTACAAAGCTACGTTTTGCTAGAAGCAAAATAACATCAAGACTTCGTAAAAATATTGTTTTATTAGTGGATTAACGTCATTGTGGGACAAAGCTGCTTACTGAGTGCATTCCGTATTATAAGGCTAATTTTAGGAAGACAACCATTATCACGTCGACGTAATATCCAAAACTGAAACAGGGTGTATACGGGGACAAGGAAAACAAATCGCAGGTTTTTCCCGGATTTCCCGGACAAAAGTAAACTTTCTCCCGGCTGAAAATACCGATCTTCTTTGTTTAAGTGACAGTAACCTTTACCTCGGAACCGTAAAACTTATCAATCTCTGAATGGTTTAGGTTTTACAGACCGGCGTAGAATTTCCGGGCACTTTAGAAAACGAACACACACCGAAAAAAGAAAAAAAAACACACACACACACACACACACACACACATACACACACACACACACACACACACAGGCGCTTTTGGGACAAGCTTCTATGTGCAGCAACATGTACGCTGCCTATTTTCGTATTACGAAAGTATGCATTCGAGTTCCACCAATCACAGCAATTTAGTGAAATCGAGATTGCGATGCTTTTGTAAGCCAGTCGTAGCTCATAACACGTGATCTCGCCAGCCGCAACATCAATCACTGTTATGAAGCGTTAACACACAAATAGGAAAAATCAATGGTTTTAATTAACGTACATAGTGTAGCTACAAGAAAAATTAAGTTTTCGCGTATAGTATTTGTCTTTTTTGCGTGTGTCACACTTTAAGATACATCACCCAAATGTGCCAGTAAAATTTTAAATAATGACGTAATTGTCTGGTCTTCAAAGTGTTAAGCTTTAAGCGAGAGTGAAACGCTCTGTGATTTAAGAAATTCAAAGGACATTCTCGTACGTAACATAATTCACGCTTTTCAAAACACCATTCGCAATGTTTTCCCGCGACCTGTTGGAATTTGTTTCACCAATTATCAGACAACACCAGAAAACAGGCTTTACTGCCCATGCGCAGCTACGATGACGTAGTAAGCCCGTATGTTCGTATGTAGACAGCATTTACAGATCTTGCATAGCAATCAGAGATCTTATATTACGTCATAAACGAAACAGGACATCACAAGATACTCCGAAAACATCGGAGTTTGGCAAATAATACTAAAATACATAATTCGGCTTAAAGTCTGTCCAGATTCACAAAGATGTAGGCCCCAAACTGATATAAAGTTTACGGGATGCAAATTTTCTTGGGGTAGCGGTGCTGTATTATCTCATGTTTGGTTCTTTATTATGGCGTAATTCCATAAGTGCCGGAGGATGAAAACGTGCATTTGAAATTTGGCAAATAGTTGAAACTAGCCAATGGTGTAGAATAAAACACTTCGTTTAAAATAAATTTACTGCCACTGCGAAAAAGCCTAATAAAGGCAAGTTTCTTTAGCAGATCGAAAAAAATAACTTCATTGTTCTGCAAGGTGATTAACGCTTGATGTCAAAAACGCGAACATAAAATAAAATCAGAGAACTGAAACTACTAACATATTTTAGCCTTCCGTAATTATGTGAATTATTTTAATTCACTTGATAGCTCCCAGCCACAGAATTATATATATATTTTTTTCATTTAACATGAGAGCTGTAAATAAAGAGTAAATAGCAGAATCACTTAAAGTGGAGACTATTCCCCTCCACACTTCAACTTAGACTGCTCTGCGCGCCAGAAAAATTTTTCCGGGTAGCATCTGACTGCTTGTTGGTACTGCTGATACAGCTAACAGTCGCACTACTAGCAGGCTGAAGCGGTAGAAAGTGCTGCTCATATGCGACTCAACAGCGCACTCGCAAGAGCCCGCTAGCGACTCGTCAAACGAACCTGATGTGAATAGTTGTGACGTCATGGTAATCGGAAGCAGTTTGTTGTTATGAATAATTGCATAATTTTCGTCCTATAGCCTGTGACGCGTTTCGCTGTTGGCAGACGTTTGAGTGTGCACTGTTATCCGTTGTTGTAAATGGCACATTTTCTTTGCAACTTAAGTTTTCTTTTTTTGTCTCGTTTGTGTTTTATGGCAGCAGTATTGTTCTGCATTGGCGGGATATAGTAAAATTCTTTGTCAGAGTATCAGTTCTTACCAGTCAAAACTACAAAAATTTAACTAAAGACTAAAGCAATGAAAAATTCCCGGAATTCTAAAAAATTCCCTGGTTTTTCCCGGTTTTCTCCCGGATATCCCAGTTGTGCCGGGGCGTATACACCCTGTGAAAAGAATTTATTAGCTTATTATCTCAGTTAAATACACTCCTGGAAATTGAAATAAGAACACCGTGAATTCATTGTCCCAGGAAGGGGAAACTTTATTGACACATTCCTGGGGTCAGATACATCACATGATCACACTGACAGAACCACAGGCACATAGACACAGGCAACAGAGCATGCACAATGTCGGCACTAGTACAGTGTATATCCACCTTTCGCAGCAATGCAGGCTGCTATTCTCCCATGGAGACGATCGTAGAGATGCTGGATGTAGTCCTGTGGAACGGCTTCCCATGCCATTTCCACCTGGCGCCTCAGTTGGACCAGCGTTCGTGCTGGTCGTGCAGACCGCGTGAGACGACGCTTCATCCAGTCCCAAACATGCTCAATGGGGGACAGATCCGGAGATCTTGCTGGCCAGGGTAGTTGACTTACACCTTCTAGAGCACGTTGGGTGGCACGGGATACATGCGGACGTGCATTGTCCTGTTGGAACAGCAAGTTCCCTTGCCGGTCTAGGAATGGTAGAACGATGGGTTCGATGACGGTTTGGATGTACCGTGCACTATTCAGTGTCCCCTCGACGATCACCAGTGGTGTACGGCCAGTGTAGGAGATCGCTCCCCGCACCATGATGCCGGGTGTTGGCCCTGTGTGCCTCGGTCGTATGCAGTCCTGATTGTGGCGCTCATTTGAACGGCGCCAAACACGCATACGACCATCATTGGCACCAAGGCAGAAGCGACTCTCATCGCTGAAGACGACACGTCTCCATTCGTCCCGCCATTCACGCCTGTCGCGACACCACTGGAGGCGGGCTGCACGATGTTGGGGCGTGAGCGGAAGACGGCCTAACGGTGTGCGGGACCGTAGCCCAGCTTCATGGAGACGGTTGCGAATGGTCCTCGCCGATACCCCAGGAGCAACAGTGTCCCTAATTTGCTGGGAAGTGGCGGTGCGGTCCCCTACGGCGCTGCGTAGGATCCTACGGTCTTGGCGTGCATCCGTGCGTCGCTGCGGTCCGGTCCCAGGTCGACGGGCACGTGCACCTTCCGCCGACCACTGGCGACAACATCGATGTACTGTGGAGACCTCACGCCCCACGTGTTGAGCAATTCGGCGGTACGTCCACCCGGCCTCCCGCATGCCCACTATACGCCCTCGCTCAAAGTCCGTCAACTGCACATACGGTTCACGTCCACGCTGTCGCGGCATGCTACCAGTGTTAAAGACTGCGATGGAGCTCCGTATGCCACGGCAAACTGGCTGACACTGACGGCGGCGGTGCACAAATGCTGTGCAGCTAGCGCCATTCGACGGCCAACACCGCGGTTCCTGGTGTGTCCGCTGTGCCGTGCGTGTGATCATTGCTTGTACAGCCCTCTCGCAGTGTCCGGAGCAAGTATGGTGGGTCTGACACACCGGTGTCAATGTGTTCTTTTTTCCATTTCCAGGAGTGTAGTAGAGTACATTAGTTAAGCACTTCATGGTGTTTCCATAAACAATCTGCGACGGCTGCTGATGAAAGCTGTTTCATTAATTTCGATGTCGAGCAGGTAAGTACTTATTCCTTCCAAGGACCTGATACAGATTCTTCCTGCTAATTGCTAACGCTCGAAACTACTTCAGATTATGTTGAAACGGTAATCTTCATATCGCCAGGTAGTTCACAGTTTGGGACAAGTCAGATAAATTACTTATAGTTGTTGCGTAACGTAGATGAACTTCAGTTTCAAGGCTTATTAGTTATGCTTGTTTGGACGTCCATCTACCAGTGGCTGCTATGTAACTGCTGTTCATTTTTCCGCATTAAGTGTAGCTTTATTTAGCAAACAGCTCAGGAAATTTGGGCGAACAAGTAAATCAGATCGGTTTAGTACAGAAAGGAAAGCTATAACAGGGAGCTAAACAACATCAGTCTATGTCTCGGAAGGTTTCAAATAATACTACTGTGTCTTCACTTCTTGTCTGCAAGGCTGAGGGTTATATATATATATATATATATATATATATATATATATATATATATATATATATATTCAAAGAAGTAGGAAAGCCACATGAGAGAAACTGCTCTTCTAACAACACAATAAAATGTAAAGACACCACAGAAAACCACAAACAAAGTGCAGTCTTGCGATACACGTCACTTTTACCCAAACACATTACATTTAACCAAGACTGGTAAAACTTTGCCAACTCGGTGTTGCATGAATAAAGCATAAAAATTGCTTGTAAAAGGACTGAACCACAAGTTAAAGAAACAAACAGATGAAGAATACTCTTATAACTTTATAGTTTGATTATATTATGATACATCACTGTGAAAATGAAACAAGCGAGGTGAATACAGTGCGAACATTAATAAACCTGACAAACTCCAGGGTAGAATTCCTAACTGGAAATGGAAGAAAAAAGGTCCTATGAACATGTATCCGGAAATGCAAGATGCGCGTGCAACGACAACAAATTGTCCTGGAACACTGTACAGAGCTGCATCGCATCTACGTGACAACAGATGTTCTAAATAGCCTCCATAGGGTGCAATGGACGCGTTCGCACGATGCTTTGTGGATTGCCTCAGTCCTTCGCACGTTTCGACCTCTCTCACTATAGCGTCACAAGCATCGTGAACACGCTGTTGAAGCGTCTGCACATCAGGAACCGGTACTTCACACACAACGCTTTCCAAATGACCCCAGAGGTCAAAATCCAGGGGTTTAAGGCCAGTGATCTAACAGGCTCTCCGCTTCCTGTGCAACATCCGGGGAAGCTATTGTTGATGTGTCCGCGAACTGTAATGCGAAAGTGGTGTAGTCCTCCAAACCTGTATATGCAGATTTCGCCACCTCCCCGCACGTTCGTCTGTCTGAAAGGAGTCCAAAAAGGGCTTCAGATGTTGTGTGATGTGGTTGGTGTCTGTGAGGTTATTTGTTTTGGTATAACCATGCTGCCTCTCGACCGTATCCGCGTATCGCGAGAGTGAGTAATTAAGGAAATGAAAAAAATAATATAGTAGATGAAAGAAAATGGTGGAAATTAATATAAACTCCATAACACTGAAAAGAAAACTGCGAATACTGAGATCTAGTGGACTCATCTGTAGCCCCGAGGTGGCTGAGACTCATCTGTACGGCCGAGATGGACTAGATGTGTTCCTGGTCAACGCAGCTGGCCAGTACTTTTCGGCCGCCTGTCACGATATTCAACAGGCAAGTGCGGTCTATAATAGGTATGCTGCTAGAATTTCACACGAAAACGCAAAGTGCTGTTCTGGAGCAGGTACGCAGTATCGCGACATTAAGTCACGGAAACCAACGCAAACTGCTACTCTAGAGCAGGTACGCAGTACAGCGACTTTAAGACTAAGGACGCAACGCATACAGTTTCTGACACGTGACTCGTCTAAACGCTCAGTTTTAATGTTCGAGGGTGGTCAGACTGTGAATGATGTTATAAATTGTTGAGTCTGAGGATAAATGGAAGCCTTCTTGGAAGTATGAGGTAGAAGATATTGTGTAGAAGCTGAATTTTATGAATTTTACTATCTTCACTATAAAATTAATCTTCACTCTCTGTGTCAAACGCGAAACCATATTTATTTCCATTACCTTCACTCTGTTACGTGGTATCATACTGTATTTTGGGGCCACTCTGTGCAATCACAAAGCAGATTACCAGTTCAAAAAAGGACAGTCATACTGATCTGCTGCGACAGTTCGTGAACTTTTTGTTCCTGAACTGTAAATATATTCCGTCATAAGATTTGTTGTTAATAATATTGTCCCATTGAGAAGTAACTGAAACATTCATACAGTGATCATTAGACGGAAAAACGAGCTACACTTGGATAATACTTCCTTCAGGTTTATACAGAAAGGTTTGCCTATACAGCGTGTATTATTTTCAATAGACTTCCAGCAGAATTCAAAAAAGTAATGCTATACGCCAAGTAGTTAAATCCAAGTTGAAAACTTTCCTTGTGGCGCACTCATTTTATTCTCCGTAGAGTTTCATTTACTGGTATACTCTGTCATCGCGGCCTGTTAACCCGGTAATTGAAGTTAATACTGACTGTGAAAGAGTACATTGTATAATAGACTTTTTTGTGTTTTTTAATTCTTTAATTCTTTCGTTTACAGATTTTCTAATCGTAATGCCGTAATATAACGACGCATTTCGTAACAGAGTTACTATAGATCCCGTGAACCTGACAGATAAATAAATAAACAAGTTTTCTGCGTGGTACTTGGAAAGAAGGTCATGTTAAGACGTTTCGACCGATATGCATCGATCGATCTTATCACGTGCCGTAAAGTTCCTGATACTTCAGAACCATTTGCGAAAGATTCATTAAGCGCACCAGTGACAATGGGAGCGGTTGCCCTAAGGAATATTTTAACCTCTAGTAATAAAATGGATGTTATGATAGTAGTTTAATTTTCTATTTATAGGAGTTGCTGTTAGGCGTCTTGGTCGTGACTCATAGTTCCGCCACAGGAAAAAGTCACAAAATTTCGTACAAATGTCTGTCAGCATTTTCATCTGAAGGAACTCTGGGGATAGAATTTAAGAGCACTAGCCAGGGAACAGAATATTTTCGCGATCACTACTCTGGGAGCTGTCCAGTGTCCTGATTGGACAACATAGTCATTTTACTGGGTGTTTGATTCTCAGCTTGTTTCGAAGTAAAGATCATTGTACCGAAATAGAGTGAAAAAGAATTTGTAGGTGAAGCGCTTTTTTTCTCGCGGGGCTGACCCCTATAGCATGAAAAGAGACGACTGATGAGAAACTTTTGCTCCCATGGTGTAATTTCTTTCCTTTTAATGCTACGTGACCAGTGTTGCGCTCAGTAGAACCCTGTAAGGAGTTCGTTAGATCTAAGCATCCACGACTCAAACATTTCATTCATTTCCTACTCCAGCATATCTAAAATAAGTGTTTTGCTGCCAATCTGTTGGAAGGCAAATCACACCAATGTCCAACAATGTCCTATAAGGAGCGGAAACCGACAGAAATGAAGTCACTGTAAGTGGACACTGAGCTGTTTGGGACTGTGTTGCCGTACGAGTGACAGCACGCTTTCCTATCACATGTTTTACATTGAAATTTACCTATATTCAGGACCCCATGGTAATACTATGAGACGATACAATGACCATAGTAAACTTCAGATACAGATAATCATTATTAAAGCGTGTACATGAAAAGAGCTTGCAAAAGATCGCGAATGCTGATGCCAAATAGTCGATAAGTCTTTTAGTGACATTGAAAGAAATATCAGACACATAAAGACGACAGGAAACGGAGAATGAATGTTCAGTAACCTCTAAGATAGTTACCCCACATTGCAGAATGGTTTTCGCTTGATTATTGACTGCGCCTAGTGAAAATTAATTAAATATTTTTTCCCCCTTTGAGAGTTTTCACTGTAAATTTCGGTCTATTCTACGTCAGCGGTTGCGACTGTAATTCTGAATGTCAGGAGCACAAACTTTTACCGTCAATTTCCAACTTTCATACGAGTACTTTCCTCGAACGTTGGAAAGGGATAGCCCTTGTTTTCTCTACTTCTTTCCCGACCTCCTGTTTTACTGTGGAAGAACGTATTCCGATTTCTCTAACTTCTCTTCAGTTTCCAGTGGATCTAGTTTAGAGGGAGTGAAATGGAGAAATAGGTTTGGAATCATAGTTTTTTCATATTTCCAGTATATATTTTACAGTTAATCTTTTCTGTATTTCTTTTTATGTACATCTACATCTACATCTATACTCCGCGAGCCACCTTACGGTGTGTGGCGGAGGGTACTTATTGTACCACTATCTGATCCCCCCTTCCCTGTTCCATTCACGAATTGTGCGTGGGAAGAACGACTGCTTGTAAGTCTCCGTATTTGCTCTAATTTCTCGGATCTTTTCGTTGTGATCATTACGCGAGATATATGTGGGCGGTAGTAATATGTTGCCCATCTCTTCCCGGAATGTGCTCTCTCGTAATTTCGATAATAAACCTCTCCGTATTGCGTAACGCCTTTCTTGAAGTGTCCGCCACTGGAGCTTGTTCAGCATCTCCGTAACGCTCTCGCGCTGACTAAATGTCCCCATGACGAATCGCGCTGCTTTTCGCTGGATCATGTCTATCTCTTCTATTAATCCAACCTGGTAAGGGTCCCATACTGATGAGCAATACTCAAGAATCGGACGAACAAGCGTTTTGTAAGCTACTTCTTTCGTCGATGAGTCACATTTTCTTAGAATTCTTCCTATGAATCTCAACCTGGCGCCTGCTTTTCCCACTATTTGTTTTATGTGATCATTCCACTTCAGATCGCTCCGGATAGTAACTCCTAAGTATTTTACGGTCGTTACCGCTTCCAATGATTTACCACCTATGGCATAATCGTACTGGAATGGATTTCTGCCCCTATGTATGCGCATTATATTACATTTATCTACGTTTAGGGAAAGCTGCCAGCTGTCGCACCATGCATTAATCCTCTGCAGGTCCTCCTGGAGTACGTACGAGTCTTCTGATGTTGCTACTTTCTTGTAGACAACCGTGTCATCTGCAAATAGCCTCACGGAGCTACCGATGTTGTCAACTAAGTCATTTATGTATATTGTAAACAATAAAGGTCCTATCACGCTTCCCTGCGGTACTCCCGAAATTACCTCTACATCTGCAGATTTTCAACCGTTAAGAATGACATGTTGTGTTCTTTCTTCTAGGAAATCCTGAATCCAATCACAAACCTGGTCCGATATTCCGTAAGCTCGTATTTTTTTCACTAAACGTAAGTGCGGAACCGTATCAAATGCCTTCCTGAAGTCCAGGAATACGGCATCAATTTGCTCGCCAGTGTCTACGGCACTGTGAATTTCTTGGGCAAATAGGGCGAGCTGAGTTTCACATGATCTCTGTTTGCGGAATCCATGTTGGTTATGATGAAGGAGATTTGTATTATCTAAGAACGTCATAATACGAGAACACAAAACATGTTCCATTATTCTACAACAGATTGACGTAAGCGAAATAGGCCTATAATTATTCGCATCTGATTTATGACCCTTCTTGAAAATGGGAACGACCTGCGCTTTCTTCCAGTCGCTAGGTACTTTACGTTCTTCCAGCGATCTACGATAAATTGCTGATAGAAAGGGGGCAAGTTCTTTAGCATAATCACTGTAGAATCTTAAGGGTATCTCGTCTGGTCCGGATGCTTTTCCGCTACTAAGTGATAGCAGTTGTTTTTCAATTCCGATATCGTTTATTTCAATATTTTCCATTTTGGCGTCCGTGCGACGGCTGAAGTCAGGGACCGTGTTACGATTTTCCGCAGTGAAACAGTTTCGGAACACTGAATTCAGTATTTCTGCCTTTCTTCGGTCGTCCTCTGTTTCGGTGTCATCGTGGTCAACGAGTGACTGAATAGGGGATTTAGATCCGCTTACCGATTTTACATATGACCAAAACTTTTTAGGGTTCTTGTTTAGATTGTTTGCCAATGTTTTATGTTCGAATTCGTTGAATGCTTCTCTCATTGCTCTCTTTACGCTCTTTTTCGCTTCGTTCAGCTTTTCCTTATCAGCTATGATTCGACTACTCTTAAACCTATTATGAAGCTTTCTTTGTTTCCGTAGTACCTTTCGTACATGATTGTTATACCACGGTGGATCTTTCCCCTCGCTTTGGACCTTAGTCGGTACGAACTTATCTAAGGCGTACTGGACGATGTTTCTGAATTTTTTCCATTTTTGTTCCACATCCTCTTCCTCAGAAATGAACGTTTGATGGTGGTCACTCAGATATTCTGCGATTTGTGCCCTATCACTCTTGTTAAGCAAATATATTTTCCTTCCTTTCTTGGCATTTCTTATTACACTTGTAGTCATTGATGCAACCACTGACTTATGATCACTGATACCCTCTTCTACATTCACGGAGTCGAAAAGTTCCGGTCTATTTGTTGCTATGAGGTCTAAAACGTTAGCTTCACGAGTTGGTTCTCTAACTATCTGCTCGAAGTAATTCTCGGACAAGGCAGTCAGGATAATGTCACAAGAGTCTCTGTCCCTGGCTCCAGTTCTGATTGTGTGACTATCCCATTCTATACCTGGTAGATTGAAGTCTCCCCCTATTACAATAGTATGATCACGAAACTTCTTCACGACGTTCTGCAGGTTCTCTCTGAGGCGCTCAACTACTACGGTTGCTGATGCAGGTGGTCTATAGAAGCATCCGACTATCATATCTGACCCACCTTTGATACTTAACTTAACCCAGATTATTTCACATTCGCATTCGCTAATAACTTCACTGGATATTATTGAATTCTTTACTGCTATAAATACTCCTCCACCATTGGCGTTTATCCTATCCTTGCGGTATATATTCCATTCTGTGTCTAGGATTTCGTTACTGTTCACTTCCGGTTTTAACCAACTTTCCGTTCCTAATACTATATGCGCACTATTTCCTTCAATAAGAGATACTAATTCAGGAACCTTGCCCTGGATACTCCTGCAGTTTACCAATATTACGTTAACTTTTCCTGTTTTTGGTCTCTGAGGACGGACGTTCTTTATCAACGATGATAATGTCCTCTCTGGTAAGCCGTCAGGTATTTTATCGTTTCGCCCAAGGGGGGGTCCCTCTAACCTAAAAAACCCCCGTGTGCACGCCACACGTACTCTGCTACCCTAGTAGCTGCTTCCGGTGTGTAGTGCACGCCTGACCTGTCTAGGGGGGCCCTACAGTTCTCCACCCAACAACAGAGGTCGATGAATTTGCAACCATTATAGTCGCAGAGTCGTCTGAGCCTCTGGTTTAGACCCTCCACACGGCTCCAAACCAGAGGACCGCGATCGACTCTGGGCACTATGCTGCAGATATTAAGCTCAGCTTGCACTCCGCGTGCGATGCTGGTTGTCTTCACCAAATCAGCCAGCCGCCGGAAGGAACCAAGGATGGCCTCAGAACCCAAGCGGCAGGCGTCATTCGTTCCGACATGTGCTACTATCTGCAGCCGGTCACACCCAGTGCGTTCAATAGCTGCCGGAAGGGCCTCCTCCACATTACGGACGAGACCCCCCGGCAAGCACACCGAGTGCACACTGGCATTCTTCCCCGACCTACCCGCTATTTTCCTAAGGGGCTCCATAACCCGCCTAACGTTGGAGCTCCCTATAACTAATAGGCCCGCCCTCTGTGACTGTCGGGACCTTGCCGGAGAATCGGCCACTGGCCCAACAGGCGAGGCATCCTGTGGTGGCTCGGAAACGATGTCATCACCACTAGGAAGCACCCCGTACCTGTTGGAAAGGGGTAAGGCAGCTGCCACGCGGCCAGATCCCACCTTCGCCTTTCGGCCAGGCACGCGCGAGCCCACCACTGTCCGCCATTCACCCTGGAGTGATGGCTGACCGGTAAGATGCTCACTGCCGGAAGACGCAGCGACATCAGGGGTTCCATGTGATTCCAAGGCCACCGAAGTAGGCATAGGTCTCACCACAGTTGCCCCAACGCCACTACGAGCCGACGCCTGCGCCTCGAGCTCGATGAGCCTAACAGACAAAGCCTCCACCTGCCCCCGAAGAGTGGCCAATTCTCCTTGCGTCCGCTCACAACAACCACAGTCCCTACACATGACTATGTTTACCCTACTCTATACGGTGATAAATTCCCAAGATAATCTTCTGATGAGCTACTCTGATAATCAAGAAACACTCACTGAAATACGAGACGCGAAAACTACGCTAGGTTTTCCCAGAAAAACTATTTAAAAGCTAAGCGCAGCAAATAAGTACAAAAACGCTTTATACAAACAGTACTCGCTGCTGCTGGTGCTCTCGCTCTGGCTGTCACAAGAGGCACAAGGCATGACATGTTTGTCTCTCACTATGTACCATGTTCTGATTTCAGCAGTAAATAATAATAGATCTGAATAGCTCGAGACGCGAATTTTTGATTTACGAAAGGTTTAAATTCTTGTCCCTTTCGGATTTCGACAAATAATAATATAAATGTTGTACAACGTTGGTTGTTCTCAGGCGGTTTATATAAACTTTCCAAATTTAATTAGTTGGATGACTCCTTCCCATGTTATCCAAATAACAATCAGTTTCACACCGTAAATAAACTTAAATTCAGTGTATACACAATTCAGAATATGGAACCACCAACTGTATAATAAAATGCCGACAGTGAAAATTTTCTGCAGACCGGACCTCGAACCCTGATTTCCCGCTTATTGGCTATCCGTGCACGACTCCGGGGCAGACCAAAAATTCCATATGTCGTCAGCCATGCATGTACAACCTGTACTCGTACATTCACTGTGTAAGTTTCCGCACAGGCCTAATGGTAAGGTGACCGCTTGCGATGAGCGGGAAATCCAGGTTCGTGTCTCTTTCGGCACAAATTTTCATGGTTGTAAGTCAATTCTACAGCTGATGGTTGCCCATATTCGCAACTACGAATGCATTTTAAGTGTTTCATAAAGGATGTACTCACTGCAGCGCCCGTTGCTTCGGGCATGCACGCAGGTCCAAAGTCCAAAGGATCATTTCATCGTAATTCAGAATAATACAGGCTCTGCAGTATCGTATTAATAAATTTGTTCCCTTTTTGTTATCTATCATACTGATCGAGGTCACTCTCTGATCCAATGATTTTTTGTTATTCTCTTCAGTTAGCGTAAACATTTCATGAAAAATTTAATCTTCAGCTACACTAATTCCCTGTGTTTTGTACGTTTTTTACCATCGTAGTTGTTTGTAACATTTCGAGGCACACTTGCATTCCTCGCTGTAAGTGTAGATAATTTTTTCATTCATTGTTACACTATTTACTGCTGTCCGTTTCCCACACTTCGTTCCTTTTCACTTGCAGGGTTACTAAATGTGTAACTTTATATCATTTATTACATCAGCAGTAGAAATCTCGTGATCACTTCATCCACGCCTACAGGGTCGAGGATGCTGATATGAATGTGTGTTGCGATACTTATCGACAAATACTGGGTTGTCGAGGTCGCCAAGTTGCCACCTGTAATCTAAGCCCTGCGTCACGCTATCAAGTATTTCGATTTCCTGAATTTCGCCATCCCTGGACCAAAAGTGCAAAACTGGGCCCCTGGCACTTAGCGGACCGGTATATAAGGCCGTGTGGTCGCGCTACGGGGCATCTCCTCTCCAGACACCAACAGTCGAACATGATGAGGCAGGCCGTTCTGGTGCTGGCACTCGCTGCCTGCGTGTTGGGTGAGTGGCGTCGCTGTTGTACTATGTCAGGGCACGCAGCCATTCATACAGCTTCTGCTGGTCTGTCTGTGTCTCTAGCTAACGTAGGGAAATCATGAAATAACCGAAACAGTGTTTTTGCAGTATAGGACCTAAGGTTTCCTCTACTTCCACAGTTTCTATTGTCCGCTTGAAGAACGTTTATACTTATTTGTGTTTATTCATGAGAGATGGGCGGTGCCCACAGGTCACTGAGAGTGGTTTTAATTCTGTTTCAGCTGCTGAGCTGCCAGTCCGCCGTATTCCACACAGCGGACCCCACAGGAAGTTTGGCCTGAAGCACGGTCGCATCACCGGAGGCTCAGATGCCTCCCTGGGTAAGTCGCTCCTTCATGCCGTGATGCGTACTCCGTAAATAAGAGCGAGCGATGTGGTGCACTTGCTGGCACACTGGACTCACATCTACGTCCAGTTATTAAGACTTAGTCTTTCCGCAATTTCTCTGAATCCTTTATGGAAAATGCTCCGTTGAAAAGGAACATCCGATTTGCTTCCCCATACTTGATAAATTCCGAGCCTGTGCTTCGTCTCTAACCATCTTAATGTGAATGAGACCTTAACCTCCAGTCTTCTTTCCTTCCTTCTGATAATGGTACCTGTCAGTCTTCTTATGTGCTAAATCATCAGCCATCACCTCCAACACATGTTGTATACTTTTGTCAGTATACAGTCACTCGTAATAAGCTGCTGTTTTTTTTTTTTTCGTCTTCTTCTGAGTTATCTGATCTGTCCCCTTAGGATTTGCACCAACCTCCTCGTCTAAGTGTAGCACTTACACATAATGTCCTAGTTTACATGTCTGATATATTCTAATCCCCGTTTCTCTCAATAGTTTTGGCCATAGAAGATATTTAGTGATGTCTTAACACACGTCCTATCACCGTGTCCCTTCTTCTACTCATTGTTTTTCACATGTGTCGTTCCTCATCAGTTCTGTGGAGAACCTTCTCATTCCCCTTTCACCCCAGGCCAATCGGTTGGATGCAGTCTGCACTGTAAGTTGGGTTGACGCACATATTTGGTACGGTGCATGAAGGAGCTACCATGTTTGGACGTTCCTCTGATCACATCGTGAATGAAGTTGCCCGATATGTTGATGTATCAGTGCGTACTGTCCTGAGTGTCTACAAGGAATGTGCATTACTATCAATCACGTAACATGGCGTAACAACAGTGTCACGTAAATGATTCTAACCCACACAGAGCAGAGACAAGGTCGCGACTTGTCAGTAACAATCTGTTTCATACCCAACAGGAATAAATTGCACCTGTCACTGAATGTAGGCTCATCTCAACCAGATTCGAAAAAAAGGAGACTACACGAAATGCATATTCTGAGTCGGCTACTTCACGAATGGTGGCACATAAGATTGTACATCTTGAGTGGGCAGTAGCTGACTGGAACCGTGTAGTGTGATTCGACGAGATGTGATTTCTCGCGTTTTCAAATGATGCAAAGCATCGAGTGCAGCAACAGCCCATTGAGGAATGACAGGGGCCGTGTGTCGAGAATGTAGTTTAGCCCGAGGTGGTCCTGTGCAGCTTTTGGGATGTATTTCGTATCTTGTCTTCGGCCACTCAGCTAGGTTACAGCGAACGTAAACGGAGATGTTTGTTTCGACACACTTGGTAACAAGGGGTTGCCTTTTCTCGTACATCTTCCTGTTGAGTATCTTGTGTACACTCGATACTCTTGAAAAGACGGCAATCGTATTCACAGGGGTGCACACACACGTTCCTGGCGAACACTCAGGGTTTAAATCAGATCTCGAATGAATCTATCCATCATTTAATCGCTTCAGATACATATGGCAAATGTGAAGAAACTTCGGAACTACTTTCCTAGCCCAACCGAGGTAATTATCAAAGCTAGAGGCCGTGCTACATGATACAGCGTGAAGACTCCTGATGGTGATAAAGTTTTTGTCCATTGTTCTTATATTACATTGCTAGACACTGGTCTCCTGTATGACTCAGTTTTCATTATACAAACCTACATGAAAACCACTCAGTGCATCAATGTTGACTGTTGCTGGCACCAAACGATTAGCTCTACAATATTACTTTCTATCGTGAGAAAATACCTCCACCTGTGCTTTACCGGAGAGAAAGCTTTTTTGGATATTGCTGTTACATCTTCAGTCCCAAGCCTGGTTTGATGCAGCTTTCCATGCTACTGTATCCTGTGCAAGCCTTTGGACCTCCGAATAACTACTGCAACCTACATCCTTCTGAATATGCTTACTGCATTCATCTCTTAGTTTCCCTCAACAATTTTTATCCTCCTTCCCCCCCGTCAACACACAAACACACACACACTCATACTTCCCTCGAATACTAAATTGATGATTCCTTGTTGATATCTCAGAATGTCACCTATTGAACGATCCCTTCTTTTAGTGAGATTGTGCCACTTGTCTTCCAGTTCCTTTCAGTACTTCCATACTCATCTAATCTTCAACATTCTGCTATAGCGCCACATTTCAAAAGCCTGTATTCTCTTCTCGTCTAGACCGTTTATGGTCCATGTTTCACTTTCATTTATGCCTGCACTTCAAATACCTTATGGAAAGACGTCTTAACACGCAAATCTATATTCGATAGAAACAAACTTCTTTTGTTTAGAAATGCCTTCCTTGCTATTGCCAGTCTACATTTCATATCCTCTCTACTTCGGCCATCTTCAGTTATTTTGCTGCCCAAATAACAAATCCCATCTACTGCCTTTAGCGCCTCGTTTCGTTACGTAATTCTCTCAGCGTCACCTGACTTAATACGACTACGTTCCACCAACTTTGTCTTGTTTTTGTTGGTGTTCATATTATATCCTCCTTTCAAGTCATTGTCCTTTCCGATCAACTGCTCTTGCAAGTCCTTTGCTGTCTCTGACAGAATGACGATGTCATAGAAAGACCTCAAAGCTTTTATTTCTTCTCCATGAACTTTAATTCCTCGTAGAAATTTTTCTTTTGTTCCTATCGCAGCTTGCTCATTGTACAGATTGATTAACACCGAGATTAGACTACAGCACTCTCTCACTCCCTTCTCAATCACTGCTTCCAGTTCATGCCGATCGACTCTTACAACTGCCGTCTGGGTTATTTACAAGTTGTAAGTAGCCTTTTGCTCACAGTATTTTACCCCTGGTACCTTCAGAATATCAAATAAAGTATTACAGTCATTATGTCGGAATGCTTTCTTCACATCTACAAATTCTATAAACGTAGGTGTGCCTCTCCTTAGCCTATCTTCTACGAGAAGTAGTAGGTTAACCACTGCCTGCCGTGTTCCTACATTTTTAAACAACTTTAGTCTTTTGTAACGAAGTACTGATTATCATGATATTCATAATACAAAATATAACCGCATACAGTCAAACTTCTATCACTCATGGCAGCTGCGCCCGTAGAGAAACAGTATATCATGCTTATCAGTACATACATGTACTAATCAGTACATGTATGACCGAAAAAGCGGATACCATCTTCATACAGTTAAGGTTGACCGGCCAATGATCTTCTTGAGTGCGGATGCACCCACGTTACTCAAACTCCTAAGGGAATCGGTAGATTGAGTGTGGTGGACAGTAAGTTGGAAGTGTGGGTCTCACGGGGAAAATGCCAGAAGTAAGTCCCTGAAATCGCAGTATCTTCTATGTCCTCGGTGGCTCAGTCGGATAGAGGATCTCCCATTTAAGCAGGAGGTCCTGAATTCGAGTTGTAAGCAGCTAATGGTCTGGCTTTCATTGTAATGTCATTCTTCGAGAGCTGCAAGATTTTCATACCACGCTTTTACTGCCGGTATTGTTGACGTTGCTTCCTGGTACTGGTAGACGCTATACTTTGCAAAGAGTGCAGCAACAGCAGGCGCTGAGCCGGTGTTTTCTGTGTGTGCAGGCCAGTTCCCGTACCAGGTGTCCCTGCAGTGGGTGCAGCTGGGGCTGGCGTCCCACACGTGTGGCGGCTCCATCGTGAGCGCCAGCGCCGTCGTCACCGCAGGCCACTGCGCCGACCCCGCCTTCATCGGGCACTACGAGGTGAGCACGAGGCTGCCTGACGTTTATCAAAACATAAGGCAGTAAGTAATGATGAAGCTATCGTTAATGTAGTTAAGTAACTGCAGCCAATCTCAATATATTGTACCACCGCGAAGAAGGATGTCAGTACATACCCTGAGGTGAAAATAGTCATTGGATAGCTCCTAATACCGTATCGGGCCTCCTTTTGGCAGGCGTAGTGCCGCAACGGGACGTGGCATGAGCTCAACAAGTCGCTGGAAGTCCCTGGAGAAACACTGACCAAGTATAGCAATCCATAGTGCGGTGCACGACTTTGTGCACGAACTGACCTCTCGATTATGTCACATAGATATTCGAAGGCATTCATGTCAGGCAATATGGGTTGCCGAATTATTAGCGCCAGTTGTCCAAAGTCTTCTTCAGAGCAATCACGAACATCTGTGACCGAGTGACACGACGTATCTTTGTTTGGGAAGATGAAATCCATGAATGGCTCCAAGCGATCTCCAAGTAACCGAACATAATCATTTCCCATCAGTGATCGGCTGAGTTGGATTAGAGAACGCAGTCCATTCCATGTAAACACAGACACCTCCATTATGGAGCCACCAGCAGTTTGTCCAGTGCGTTATTAACAACTTGGGTCCGTGGCTCAGTGGTTCTGTGCCACACTCGAAATCTACAACCACCTCTCACCAGCTGAATTCGGAACCCATCTGCTCTGGCTATGGTTTTCCGCTCGTCTAGCCTCATCCACCCAGGAGAGGCGCTGTGGGCGATGTCATGCTGTTGGCAAAGGCGCTTGATTGAGGCATATCTTGCCACAGACAGTAAATGGCAAATCTTGCTGCTCTGTCTCTTGCGCGGCACGTTACTTTTTTACCGCCCTGCCAGTGTCCAGCAATCTTCATTTGTCTAGCTAAAAGCTGTAGTAGAAAATACTAGACCACTACTGTCTACTGCAGGTCGCAACATACATAGAATTGTCCGGTAAACGGGATGTGGCTAGCTACTGAAATAAAAGTTTTAACTTGACAATGTAAATTTTCAGGTGTATTTTTTTATGATAAAGATCACAGTTAATACTACCAAGTCCGTACTAAGCGGCAACACACCGTACAGTTCACACGCACACCACAATCACACACGTAGCCAGTTTATGGTATTTACACCCGTTACCGTAGTTAATAGAGTTCACCGGATCGTTTAATTATGAAAATGCTCGCTCAAATGTTGTGCACTCTGCTTTACACGTAATACCTGTTCCAGTCTTAGATCGCACAACACGGCACGCGGCTTTAACTAACGGTAAAAGCAATAATTTTGATATTCCGTCCGAAATTCCACACCGCTTCCACTATACCGTTCACTTAAATACACTTTGTGCTACTTCGCGAACTCGTAATTAGCATTTTTTCGCAATTTTACAGTACTTTCGTCGGAGCTGCTTTCAATGAGATCTTACTAGTCCGAACCCTCAGCCCCGACCCGACTAGGTCACACCAAAGGCTTAGTTCCCAGCAAAGATTGGCGCGAGCCTGCATTTTTCTAATTAGCTGATATCACAAACAGCAAATCAGGTTGCAGTGTTATCCCGCGCTAACCCGCGCTTCACTTCAATTACCAATCACAGTAAAACATTTCTTTCTATGGCAATTGCTAAATAAATAAATTTAGAAACGTATCAAATATAAAATTACTCCTTCTGAAATTTCCGATTAATTTGTGTTCTACTCACGATTTATTAGTACCATAAACTGAGTGCACATTTAATTATAGTAAATCCCCTGTATAGTTTAACTGGTACTTCGTGAATAAACAAAACAATTTTCATTTAATTCTGTTCTTCTTCACTCATACAACACTCACACTGCTAACTACTACACATATAAAACAACTATAATTATGCAAATACATTAAATATTAATCAAACATAACTTTACAACATTGTTTTGACTACGACTGCTAGCACTGCCCGTCAACTGCTGACCTCTGCCGCCTACTAGTACAACTACGTGCAGCTCTGTAACTCAGGTCCATGTCAGCTGGTGACATCTGTCGATATGCCTATAACGACATCGTCCTAACAAGTGACAGGAGCGATGCGAAGGCGCTACGCCTCATGTCCTAACGGACACGTTCGTCGTGCGTCCCACATTGATTTCTGCGGCTACTTCATGCCGTGTTGCTTGTCTGCTAGCACTACAACTCTCCCCTGTTCTCTGTCGTTACTGAAGTTTCGTCGGCCGCTCCGTTGTCCCTGGTGAGAGGTAAAGTTAGAAATTTGGTATTCTGGGCACACTCTTGACCCTGTGTATCTTGGAATATTGAATTTCCCAAGTGGAACATCCCATGTGTCTAAGTCCAACTACGATTACACGTTCAAAGTCTTTTAATTCTCGTCGTGCGGCCATAATCATGTCGGAAACCTTTCCACATGGATCACATGAGTTCAAATCAGATGTTGTAGGCGATAGTACATATGTGCATATAGGTATCCCCTGACTTCTGTCACCTCATTGACAACTGTTGGAATAATTTTCGTTTGGGCTATTGGGAATGGATAAGCTAGCCCTAGGTTTTTCGTTAGAGAGCAGATTTTACGGCCTCATATTAAGCAACACAGTATATCCAAATTATATTTTGTATTGTGTGTGTGATTCATATGAGTGAGAGCACTTACAGTGCGGTTAAGTAATTGTTGCGTCGAATAATTGCATATAGTTCCTGAGAGGGTAGATATGTATTAGATAGTATAACATAACTCTAGTCCCCTAGTACGTTCGAATGCCCTGACAGCTAACACTGTGCGAAGAAACACAAATAACTCTCTCTGACTGCGTTGTCTTCTGTCGTGTGTTTCAGGCCGTGGCTGGTATCAACTCCCTGAACTCCAACGGCCAGAGGGTGCGCGTATCCCAGCAGGTAGTGCACCCAGACTACGCGGACGTTGAGTAAGTGTCACACACAAATTCTATATTAAGTGTGGTCTAAACCTGTCTGGGATGGATACGTTATAGCCTGTTATTCTAGGCTGTACTGTTATTAAGAATATGACTTACAGTTATAATAATGAGTTGGTCTTGATTACTAAGAGGTACCCTCGTGTGAAGTTTGCAAATGGTTTTCATTCTTCCGTGGAGTTTTTATCCTCCATTACCGAATGCGAGATCCCTGTCATTTAGACTTATAACAATCGTTAATGATAATGAGGGTGGAGATTGTCGCTCTGTCTTTCAGGATACAGGACTCTGTTTGTGGTACATTGTATGACCACAAGTTACGTACCAATATGACGTACGTACTCATGTCTGCAATAGTGGTTTTTCAACTGACGATGGATGTTAAATTTGATTTGTTGTTTCTTCTACAGTAATGTCGCCATCAACGACATCGCCGTCTTCCTGCTGCAGTCCAGCTTTTCTCTGAGCGGCAACGTACAGGCTATCTCGCTGCCCACCGCTGGATCCGTCCCCAGCGGTAAGTCAATCACCTCTTACGGCATGATGGCTATTTATAAAAAAATGTGTGGACGCTGGAAATTCGCGATTATTTTACTCGTTTTCTCGTTACTTCTTCTGATGAATTTGTAACCATCAACAGGAATCAGAATTTTTCGTTCTCTTTGCTAAAGCTGATTAAACTAAACGGAAACCCGTCATGCGATCATGGAGGGCACTACAGGAGGGTTTACGGCTAGACCTTATTTTTTACAGCTGGTTCGACGGCTACTCTGTCCGGCTGGGGCAGCGTCAGCACGGGTATCATACCCAACTACCCCGACATCCTGCAGTGGGTCGACGTCAGCATCATCAGCAACACCCAGTGCGCGCAGCTGCTGGGCAACAGCCCGCTCAACGATGAGAACATCTGCACCGGCCCCGTCAACGACGGCATCTCCGCCTGCTCGGTACGTAGCAGACCACTGCAAGTCACATGAACAGTGGTGAGCTAAGCGTATTAACTCTTTCGCGGATGCTAGGGCAGTCCAGCCTGCGAGACCGGATGGAGGGTCCAAGATACTTTGCGGCTGCCAGACCGCTGTAAGGTGTATCCACTGGAGCCTAACCACATGTTTCAGCGCTCTAGAACCATAAAATCAATATCACATGGTAGTCACAGTGGTTCCTATGTTTGGGAAACACGAAAGAGAATATCATATGAGGAGCACCGGAACAAAACCCGATATATCCACTTTTGCTGTATTCGCATCTTTGAGCTGTAGTGGGGAGATACGGGAGTAATAATACATGCTGCCACGAAATAATTTTCAGTACAACGCGACATTAATTGCTTTATGGTGTGTTTCTTCTTTTTATATCTTGTGGAGCCATTTAGAGGTCACTATTTGTTACTCTCTGTATTAAAAACAAATGCGGATTTAACGGTTTTTGTTCCGGCGCTCCTCGTATCTAATGCAAGCATTCTGTTATGAGTTTATCCCGGGCTGAGAAAAGTGATAGGAACTTTTATATTTCTGGTTGGAAATTTTTGTAACTGGAGATTTACATTAGCAGTATACGTGCCTGGCAACATTATTTGAAACATCAGATACGTGAGTTGCTTAGGATAATTTATGCCGTGTCACGTTATATCTGTTTGTACTATGTGTGCTTTGTAGATTTGGCGATCAAATTACAGTTATTTGGCCGAGCATGCCGTTTTCTGTTCCACGCACCCGAGAGTGTACGTATTTTGGTGCACTATTGGCCGTTAGTGGCATCTGATACGTCAGTTCATTAGGTTAACTCATGCTCTTCAGGTTATATATGTTTGTGTCACTTCTCTGTAGTACGTTAGGAAATAAAATTGTACGTGTTCGATGGAATCGTATGCAGAAAGGAAACATGAGCAGGTGAAAGCTGTAGCGCTTTCCGTCATAACAAAGAAATGCTGTCAAAGACCGTGTTGGGATCAAGAGGAGTCGCCAATCTGATGAGTATGTTTACCTCCTCCTGCACCGAACCGTCAGGCCTTTCTGACTGCTGGGCGTAAGTGAATGGCCTTAGCGATCAGTCCGCTCTATCTGCCAGGCCTACATACACTGCCCATATCTACCTTAGCAGGTGCAATATTAATAAGATGGTTTTGTTCACTATTTCGTCAGCATACGCTAGAGTTTCAACAAGGGACTTCTTTGTGATATACGGTCTGTTAATTCTTAGTGAAACGAGTGATCAGCCTGAGAGCTGCCTTACAGACCAACTGAAATACTGAAGTTTCATTGTCTCCGCTATGTATGAATGTTCTTAGATCAATAAATGTGGAGCAATTAATAATTAAAAAGTCGCATATGTTGTACGGTGTAGTGTGTGTCGTAGAACGAGAGTGGGTGTGCTGACCACGTGGCTTGGTTTTCTGCAGGGAGACTCCGGCGGACCGCTGGCCCAGGACGGAGCCCTCATCGGAGTCGTGTCTTGGGGCATCGTGCCCTGCGGCTCTGCTGGAGCGCCTTCCGTCTTCACCAGGGTGTCTGCTTTCTTGGACTTTGTCAACCAGTACGCCTGAATACGTCGTGCTGCAATTGTCAACTGATCTCAGACTAGAGTAATAAAAATACTCTAAAAATTTATCTGCGTTCTTCGTTATTGTGTGCCATTTAATCCTCAATTCTCCTAAGTTGTTGGTTGAAACCGGGATATACAACCGGTTTCATAATAAGCTTGCATAATTTAGTTTTGCAGAAACTGCAAAATAGCATTACAATATTCTCTGTTGGCGTTTTATTCCCGTCTCCATTTCTTTCCATTCGCACTGCAAAACAAGTTTGGCATGACTCATCTGAAACACATTTATTATATGCAGTAATGGCGGGGAACGCAGCCAGCAACAAAAACCTTTATAAAAGCTTTATTGTATTGCCACGAGGGGTTTCTGGGAGGTATACTCATTTTCAGACGGCTACAAATGTTATCTGCTGTGGTAGCACAACAAACGTTCTTATGCAGCCAAGGAGCGGATGACGGGCTGCTGACGAACGTATTAGTGTAGTAACATAAGGTTAGGCAGCCACAAACGGTTACGGTAATAAAATGAAGCTTTCTTAAAAGCTGCCTGTTCTTCATTAACAACACTTAACTGAGTAGCAGCCACGGAATTCAACAAGGTGTAGCGTGGATAAAATAAGACTAATACTTATTATGTATGTTGCACTTGGCACTGAAAGAGAAGCAACGAAATTGAATTTACGAATCGGAAGCGAAAGTTTAATCTGTTTTACAAGGGCGTGCTGAAAAGTAATAAATGCGAATATTTTATGTGAAAATCTTATAACTCTTTTAAAGAAAACAAACGTTATTAACATACTGCATCATCATTCTAAATGTCTACATATTTATTTCTCACAGCAGTCAAATTCCTCCCAACTAGAAATCGGTTTCTTGATGTCGCCACTGTCGAATGTTTGTCTTTGTTGGCACAGCCACAACTGCGCCTTCCCTTGAATCGCTTCATCGCTATTAAACTGATTTCATCGGAGGTGAGCTTTCAGTTTTGAAAAGAGAAGAAAAACGGATGGGATCAAGTCGGGAGCGTATGTGGGATTGGGGGATGATGTCAGTGAACCCAAGGCGACGGGTTGTTGTACATGTAGCGCTGGTGTGTGGTCTGGCATTGTCATGCTAAAGGAGGGGGGGGGGGGGGACTCATGTGTAGATGAACTCTTCAAATTCCATAATCGATTCCGAAACTCGTTTACAGCACTCGGTTTCTTACGCACCGACATAGTTAAGTTAAAAATGACTATGCCCATAGGACCCGCTACAATTCGAAGACCTCTAGTGGCAAAAGACTGAAAATATGTATGTAGACATGAAGAATATATATGTAGAATATTAATGATACTTGTTCTATTGAAAAAGCTTTAGGAGGTTTCACATAAATTTGGTGAGACTTCTGTGCAGCATGCGCTCGCAAATTATTGTCATGATAATGAACTGACACATAAATAATCAGTGCGCGATTTTAAACAATAAGAACCTCATGAATGCAAACAGTATACAGAATTCACCTTATCTTATAAGTACATACTGCAAGGAAACATTTTTTCGTTAATGTATGTCACGAAACTACCGTTCGAAAGCAGAGAAAGCAAAGAAATGCACATAATGTGATTCTTGAGTTTCTCCCGGCGTATTTGATAATCAAAATATCCACGGGTATGCTGCCGGTCTATAGTGTCCAACGGGCACAATATTTCGGCGATCAAACATGTCGCCATCATCAGGTGAACTGACGGACTGAGCTCCTGTGAACGTGCCGGCACATAACTTCGTTTCCACACCGCAATGAAAAGTAATTTAAGTAAAATGTTTTCAAACTAATTAGGGAAAGAAGGAGTAGCAAACGGCTACGTGGACTTTCCGACCGTGGCGTTTCTGACACTATTGTAGGAGGCGCAGGTATCGTGAGACTTCCGACCGAGCTGGCGTTTCCCTACCACTGTGTCCCCCACTGCTGACGTACGCCAGTCGTTCACCAGCAGTAGATGTGTTCCGTGTACTGAAGGGTGTCGGTGATGTCTGTACCTAAGCTACCTGACTTCTGTATACTGCGAGTAATGAAAATGATAACAACAAGTGGGTGCTCAGAAAACGTGATGAGTATACGAACTGGAGTGCATGAATTCCGAACGAAGCAAGTGCCGAGGCCGTTTAAAAATGGCGAAATGCAGAAACGTGGCTTAACAGAAACACTCTTGTGCCTCTGAAGAAGTAGATGTGCAGATTAACAACTGAATGCGTAACTGCAGGGAAGTAGTCGACGAAGAAAGATCAGGGCCTGTTTACAAGTTTTAAACGGGAAATTCAAGATTCGAAAAATAAAAGTTTAGATTTGGTCGCAAGTATGCTAGGTTATGAGAACTCTAAGACTGTGAAAACCCAGAGCCCTGTCACTAGTTCATAGATTCAACAGAAAGAAGATAGCCGCGCCGTGTAGCCTCGCGGCCTGAGGCTCCTTGCTATTGTTCGCTTGGTTACCCTCGTCGGAGGTTCGAGTCCTCCCTCGGGCATAGGTGTATCTTGCCCTTAGCGTAAGTTAGTTTAAGTTAGGTTAAGTAGTGTGTGAGCCAAGGGACCGATGACCTCAGTAGCTTGGTCCCATAGGAATGTACCACAAATTTCCAATTTGAGCGAAGACATTTGAGGGAAATTAACTGAAGGTAGTAGTTTTATTGAAAAGCGATAATGTTTCTGTTGTCGACAAAAGAATACTAGCGTTCGGTTGCGTAAACCCTATGTCCAGGAAATCCAATGGTGAAATGGAAGTGCACTTATGGACGGGACAGGTTTCACTTCGGCCAAAATCTGCAGAAGCAAATACAAGAACTGCGAGTAACGGAGGAATACAAGCATACGGGAGAAGTCCGGCTGTGTCTCCGCGTGTGTACTGGAGTGGCACAACTGCCACTTAATGGTGTTGATGAAGCGTGCATGTGAATAATGGAGGAAATGTCCAGTGGAGGAAATACGCAGACTTAATGGTCAATTAAGTGATGGAAAATTCTAGTTTACCAATTAAACTTGGAACGATTTTATGTAGCGGCTTAGGAACACGCACGCGGTCGAAGGATGGCATGGGAAACTAAACTCTTCAACAAATCTAAAGCAACTTAATGCATACTTTTGGCTAAATAAGCTGAAGGAGGAATGTTATATTTGAAATTAAAAAAAGATTCCACAGGCTTGCCTCTTCAAAAGGGAAGAAAAAGATACATAGATCTTCATAATAGGCTAAAAGATGTAACAGGAATATATAACGACTCGAGGGATTCACAGGATCTTAAAAATGTCTGGCTTTGTAGTAGTAAATTAAAACAGAAATTAGAATTAAGAAAATAAGTAAAAATGTTTATTCATTTGCTGAAGCAATGTAGGAAATAGAGGTAAAAATAAAAATAAAAAAATAAAACAAAAAATAAGAAAGTAAAAATGAAAAATAAAGAAAACATTTGAACCTTCCTATGTAGTATTTCCATAGACAGTCCTGACCCTGAATACAATGTGAAGGGATGTTCTTATCACAAAACGGTCGGCAGAGTTTCCCCCACTGGTGCGGTTTCCTTTGGCTGTCGGAAACCACAGGACTAAAGCATTTATGGTCGTGTAACACGACGTTGGCGTCACGGGTCTCAAAGCACATGCTCAGCAAGCCCATGACAGCGGCAAATTTTTGAAGAATATTGTTGGCATCTCCCGCGTAATGCAGTGGGAAGGCACAATAATTCATGGTCAATCACTGATGCCACAATGCAAGTCAAACCGTGTGACGATACGCTTATGGCGACCGCTCTAATTTAATTCGTTAGTCAAACAATGTGAATCAGTTAGGGGTGACGCTACATAAAACAGACGGCTGAGAGTACAGCTAGAGTCCAGTCTGAGGAATTTTCTGGATATTAATCAATGTGATAATGCTACACAAAGAATACCTTAATGCAGGGCTTCTCAACCTTTTCATCTGGCGGACCCCTTCTTCAGTCGAAAATCCATGACGGACCCCTAGTCAGTCAAGAGGACAGTAACTTCAAATTTCAGAGTGAAACCCATGGGAACTGAAAGCTTCTTAATGCAGGTGCCATGTTCCCAATGACCTCCCTCCCCCCCCCCCCCCCCCCCTCCCCCCTGAAGTATCAATAGTTTTTGGTTTAGAGATGAATGAAAACAATTTGCAATTAACGATCCAATTTGAATTTCCACTGTATCCTGACACTTACTAGTTGATTTACTCCCTTTGTTCAACACACTAAAGCCTGATTAAAATTACTTGAAATTTCACACGATGGAGCTTTCGTCCTCCAAGAGCAATCAACGTCACGTCCAAACTGTTCGCTGTTGACAAGCTGTCGCTTGTGGTGTGTTCACTTCCACTAATTGGCTACTGTTGTGTAAGGAGCATCCATATTTCGTAAGAGTCGTGTGTGTTTGTGTGTGTGTGTGTGTGTGTGTGTGTGTGTGTGTGTGTGTTCAAAAATGGCTCTGAGCACTATGGGACTTAACAGCTGTGGTCATCAGTCCCCTACAGCTTGGAACTACTTAAACCTAACTAACCTAAGAACATCACACACATCCATGCCCGAGGCAGGATTCGAATCTGCGACCGTAGCAGTCGCGCGGTTCCGGACTGCGCGCCTAGAACCGCGAGACCACCGCGGCCGGCGTGTGCGTGTGTGGTTTTTCGTGAAATCCGAAGATAAATGTTCAAATGTATGTAAAGTCTTCCTTTGGTCGTCCTCCCTCCTGATTCATTTCAACTGGAAACTTCCCTTGTTGTGAAGGCGATGGAGAAACTGAAGCCTTCTTCAATGATCCTGACTTCAGCCACCGATCCATGTTAGAAGTAATTGGTCAAAAATCGATTTATGAAACAGGTAGTGCACTGACAAGGCAAGTTTAACATTTAATGATGCCTGGGGCCGCAAACGTTCCAGCGAGCGCTGTGATTGGTCGACAAAGCTCGCTCCGCGCATCTAGCGCCGTGAGCCGGCGCACAAACGACCCCCGTATTGTTGCTAAACAGTCGATCACAGAAGCCGCATTCTCCGGCACCAAACTGTGTATACGTTCTTACTTAGGAACCGAAAAGGCTGCTTGGGGATACGACCTGAAGTAAAAGTACACATGCTTTAACACGAAAAAAAACAATACTGATGAATTTAATTTTCACGTTTTTATTCGATAATTTTAGTCATTATTTTACACGATTTGGTGAAAGGTGGCCGCGGACCCCCTAGAAAGAGCTGATGGACCCCTAAGGGGCCCGCGGACCACAGGTTGGCAAGCCCTGCCTTAATGGAACGAGACATATCGCTTCTGCCATCTATCAGCGCCAAGCCAGATCATTTCACTCGCACATGAATGTGCTTACTGGATCGATGTTTAGTCAGGTATTTGAATAGCCACTTTGTAGTATGCATTAGGAGACAATATGTATTGATGGTGGGTTCCACATTTGCTGAAAGCAATTAGTAGATTGAACTTCGGTGATGTTCTCATTGACTGATGTGGTAATTGGTGTATTAGTTTAAAGTCAGGATTGATTGGAATCTCTCTTGATAGCTGAATATTTTACAAAACTGCCAAATTTTCTGCTCCATGGAAGTTAGAGGATTTTAATTTCGTGACTTTGTGTATTACAGAACATCAAAAGTTCAGGAATTAATTCAGGCCCCTCTGCTGCAGTATCTCCCTGAGTCGATAATTCTGACCAAATGCACTCAGATTCTGCTGGGCCAACTGGTGGATCTTCCATCATAAACCCTACATAGGAAGTCCGACACACTGGCAACCATTTAAGCCAGGATCCGATAGCTGATATTAGTCGAGAAAGTGTAGGAGAAGTGATAGGTTCTCTTCGGTGGTGCGGCGAGTATGGTCGACATTTTGGAACATGTGACATGCTCGACACACTGTGGGCGCTGTCAATGCATTCCAGTAGGAGTCTGGAACTGGCATCGCTGTTCCGAGGACAGCCGGCAGCATGAGCAGCTACCGCAGAAGTTGGAGACTGCAGCAGGATAGGCGAACCGGTGCGTCTGTGGTATCCACGAGACGGGCGACAGCAGACGAGCTCACTTGGTAGCCCTTGGCGGACTGCTCAACTCTGTTTAGCCCTCCTATATAGCCAACGGGTATGCGGGCTGCAATACATTTTAAAAGGTGCCGTGGTGTGTGAACGGCAGCTGTGACAGCGGGAAGTCGCGCTAAACGGCCGCCAGCAACAGCTGTTGTGGCAGCGTAGCAGTCCACAGGTGCACGCAGTACTTCGCACCGTTCAACGTTGACCAGCAGAAACCGAGACTCGCTGGTTCCAGGTCACAGTTCAAGTGTTTGTGGGTTCTGCAGTAGAACTTGGCACATCATGCTGGCAGACTATATTCCATCGACCATACGTCACTACAGGTGTAAAGTAAGTAAATAAACATGGAGGGGAAGGACAGAGATTACCCAGGCATAGTTGATATACCTGGTGAGACTAGTGGTGGTAACATGGGCAATCAAACTGTGTTAGTGCCACAGACATGGACATATTTGACCCCATATGCAGGAAGGATGAAAGAGTAATGAGAGTGATTTCGGCGTCATGTGTATTGAGTAAACGGCTTCAGGCTAGGTCAGAAACAATAGGTGGTGGGAGTGAAATACGTTCTGCTGACAAGTTATCTCTGGACTCCTGCAACGAGGAGGCGTGTGGTAAAAGGGGGTCTTCGAGATGGTTTATTAATCATAGAAGTTATATTTAAGAGCTTGCGTGCTGATTATCAAAAATTAGAGCCTAAAATTGAAAAGAGTATTAACGAGTTACTAAAGCTGAGTTATTTGTCATGAGTCGCTAGTCTCGATTAAAACACGGTCCAGTCACATTAATGTGACCACAGACTAAGTTATGTATCAATGTGAAATTACCACTCACAGATGACAGACAGTAGCTCCAGTAATGGAGCATATCAAGCTTCTCGGGTGGATGTGGAAAATGGTACAACCTTTGTCGTAATACGACAATGAAGAGATTTATCTGACGTCCAAATGGGCATGATCATTAGTTTTGGGGCCAAGAGAGGAAGCATTTCCGAAACGGCTAAATTTGTAAACTCTTCATTCTCCGCTGCGTTTGTAGTATGCCTTGCATGGCAAAATGGCTCTATCCATACCAGCACCGCGGCAACTGAGATGCCTTGTCAATTATATGATGGCTGTGGAGTTGTGTAACGCCAATAAACCAGCAGCTGTTCGGCAACTCACCACCCAGGTGATCAAGAGATTAACAACACTGTCTCCTCAACGACGATTCTGCGAATGTTGTTGTACATGGGCGTCCACAGCAGAGCCCTGGCTCATGCACCCATTCTGACTACTGTTCATCAGTTATGAAGGCTGGAATTTCCACGTCAATGCCGCAAATGGACATTCACTGAGCAGCCTTTTCACATGAATCACGTCCCGTGATCCATCAGACAGAGGCTGTTGGCACGTACAGCGTGAAACGTCTGAAAGTCAAGTGTAGACTGGAGGGGGGAGTATTATGATCTGGGGAAACTTTTTGTAGCATTCTCTGGGTAATCTCGTCATTCTGTAAGGCACAACGGATCAACACAGTATGTATCTATCCTTAGGAAACATGTCCACTCCAATATTCAGTTTGTTTTTCCTTGCCACGAAGGCATCTACCAGCACAGCAATGAAGTGTGTCAGACAGCTTGCAGTGTACACGTGTGGTTTGAAGAACATAAGGATGAGTTTACAGTTTTCCACCGGCTACCAAACTCCCCGGATTTAAATACAATGGAAAATCTGTGGGACCATCTGGAACAGACTGTTCGCGCATAAAAGGGAAAATTTGATTCTTTGCAATATATAGTTGATGCGGACTGACAATAAATATAAAATAATGCAAAGGACGTTTTATTAAATTTAAGGAAGAGATATCTAACTTCATGTGTAGTTTAAGTAATGAAAACACGAACGAAATCGAAACTGAAGAAAGGAGAAAAATGAGTCTTTGAAAGTTATCAACACTAAAGTATCAGAACTTACGGGCTCTGATGAGATGGTGTGAAATAAGGAAGCAAAATCCAGTCTCTTGACAGAAAATAGTGATGCAGCAAGGCAAGAAGTAATAAGAGCATTTAAGGTTATCCATGCAGAAGAACTATGAAATTAGCAGTACAGAATTAGCTACATATGATCCAAAGGATACCATACAGCCCACGGTATTTTTAGAATCGTTTGATGGATTATTACCGCAAGATTGTCATTACATTAATTTCACTGCACTTTAAACATCTTATGACTTCGAAATGTCATCTATGATGTTAAATATTGAAGAGTAGACGCGTAGGAATGGGTTACGAGATACAAGAGGGAACAGAAGACTCTGTTTCAGCTTAAAGTATCCTTTCAACACAGGATATTTATATCCAGGTGAGCTTACCAGGATCTATGATGACCGATGCCCTAATTTCATAAAGTATTTAAATTATAAAGAATACTCTGAGGACGATTTGAGCTTTATAAGCTGTGTATCGAGAGGAAAAGTGATCAGCAGTTGCAGCATTAACGTGTTATAGGCTCTTAATTGTAATGATATTTAAAGTGGTAATTGAAGTGAATAATGGAGCACAGTGCTATGGTCTAATTACGTAGTATAAAAAGTAGTGTCTGCACTTCTGTCCGTCAAAGAAAGAAAGATTGGTCATAGTGTGTTGTGCAAGGTATTACGCATGTTATATGTGGTAGGTGCGTTGTGTTCTGTAACGAGGGGAGCATTGCTTGTCAAAGGAACAGGAGAAAGAGATTCAAAAGGGGCTTATGCTCACGCCCCGTGAGAAGGTTACAGTATTTAGTCTTGGGGAAAATATTGATAATGCAATGTCAAACGTGCATACTTCTACTTATTTTAGCAGCGTTATACAAATACTCTTTTTATATTTACACTACTGGCCATTAAAATTGCTACACCAAGAAGAAATGCACATGATAAACGGGTATTCATTGGACAAATATATTACACTAGAAGTGACATGTGATTACATTTTCACGCAATTTAGGTGCATAGATCCTGAGAAATCGGTACCCAGAACAACCACCTCTGGCCGTAATAACGGTCTTGATACGCCTGGGTATTGAGTGAAACAGAGCTTGGCTGGCGTGTACAGGTACAGCTGCCCATATAGCTTCAACACGATACCACAGCTCATCAAGAGTAGTGACTGGCGTATTGTGACGGGCCAGTTGCTCGGCCACCATTGACCAGACGTTTCCAGTTGGTGAGAGATCTGGAGAATGTGCTGACCAGGGCAGCAGTCGAACATTTTCTGTATCCAGAAAGGCCCGTATAGGACCTGCAACATGTGGTCGTGCATTATCCTGCTGAAATGTAGGGTTTCGCAGGGATCGAATGAAGGGTAGAGCCACGGGTCGTAACACATCTGAAATGTAACGCACACTGTTCAAAGTGCCTTCAGTGCGAACAAGAGGTGACCGAGACGTGTAACCAATGGCACCCCATGCCATCACGCCGGGTGATACGCCAGTATGGCGATGACGAATACGCGCTTCCAATGTGCGTTCACCGCGATGTCGCCAAAAGGGGATGCGACCATTATGATGCTGTAAACAGAACCTGGATTCATCCGAAAAAATGACCTTTCGCCATTCGTGCACCCAGGTTCGCCGTTGAGTACATCATCGAAGGCGCTCCTGTCTGTGATGCAGCGTCAAGGGTAACCGCAGCCATGGTCTCCGAGCTGATAGTCCATGCTGATGCAAACGTCGTCGAACTGTTCGTACACATGGTTGTTGTCTTGAAACGTCCCCATTTGTTGACTCAGGGATCGAGACGTGGCTGCATGATCCGTTACAGCCATGCGGATAAGATGCCTGTCATCTCGAAGCTAGTGATACGAGGCCGTTGGCATCCAGCACGGCGTTCCGTATTACCCTCCTGAGCCCACCGATTCCATATTGTGCTAACAGTCATTGGATCTCGACCAACGCGATCAGCAATGTCGCGATACGATAAACCGCAATCGCGATAGGTTGCAATCCGACTTTTATCAAAGTCGGAAACGTGATGGTACGCATTTCTCCTCCTGACACGAGGCATCACAACAACGTTTCACCAGGCAACGCCGGTCAACTGCTGTTTGTGTATGAGAAATCGGTTGGAAACTTTCCTCATGTCAGCACGTTGTAGGTGTCGCCACCGGCGCCAACATTGTGTGAATGCTCTGAAAAGCTAATCATTTGCATATCACAGCATCTTCTTCCTGTCGGTTAAATTTCGCGTCTGTAGCACGTCATCTTCATGTCGTAGCAATTTTAATGGCCAGTAGTGTATTAAGCTTTATTTACTTACCTGAAGTGACATTGCCGTTTAATTCATTATTTACTAAATGTGAAAAAGAAGGCTGGCTGTTTCATTGGTAGGGAATATACTCTTACTGATCGATGAACTTACGCATTCTATTGTCTAAAATGAGCTGATATAATAAGATGGAGGTAAAAAAATTAGCCTACTAATAAAAGGCAAGTTAAAAAATATCGTTGGTGCAGTGACAGTAGCGTATGAGTGTTACCTAAACTCTGACAGAAAGGAAATAGCAAAGACAGCGTGCTTAGACAGGCCGTGCCCATGGAGTTAAAAAAAGAAGGATGATGGCACCATAGACTTTCGGTGTTCGTCGTTTTGAAGCTGAAGTGAGCGTGGCCTGCTGCCATCTTAAATAACACAAAACATTAGCAGGCTACTGTTTACGATTGCGTCTTGTTCATTATTTCTGTCGTGTGCTCGCAACAGTTGCTTTAAATACTAAAATTACAATGTCAACATGAATAACATAATGTAACGGAGGCAGTTTCGAATGTTTCTCTGTACTTAAAAGAGTTTGTGCTCTAGTATTACGACTCATTTATCCTCGTTAACATAACTTGTCTTTGTTTTGTATTGTTGATATGTTTCGCATAACCAATGATAGCTTAACCTCTGCAACATGTACGCCTATCTTTCCGACAGTAGCCAATTTGCTTCTCTTCCTGGAATATTTCTCACCAGCAAGTCTGTCAGTTTTTGAGGAATGATCAAACATATAGCAGCTCTAAAGTACGTCTACCTTGATCATCTGATTGGTTTTACATTCGAATTCCATTTTGAGGTTTTCAGGGTATATAATCCTATACCATGCTTTGTGATATAACAATAGTTAGCTACTAGTTAGTTAGTTTGATGTTTCTTGTACCACTGGCACAATAAATCGTAATGATATAGAGTGAGTCACTTTATTCTAACATCATTTTTTTTTTTTTGGAAATGTGCCTCAATGCTGCTCATTTATTAGATCTTTGTTTTTAGTTAAAAAGTAATAGATTTTTGTAATTCATATCCATCACCATAATGCATTACAGTAACAGATAGGCTTCTTCAGAATACGAGGAGTTGTCAGAGAGGAACATTTTCTGTTTAGTTTCAAATTTTATTTCGCTTTCTGTCGGGCATTTTAAATCAATGAGTAAGTGATCACGACTTTTGAGATACCATTTTGAAACCCTGCTAATGCTACAGACAATGAATGTAGTTTTTTCTTCTGGTGTTGCAAATACGTACATCATTGTTCCTGTTAATATGAATGAGCTAATTGTATTAAACTTCATCAGAGATTAACAATATTGTGAAGACTGATACTGATGCGCCGAGCAGCAGACAGGCACGACGAAAAGAGTATTAACATAACTTTTCTGCCAAACCCTTCTTCGGAAGGGAACCAAAGCACACACACACACACACACACACACACACAGACACACACACACACACACACACACACACACACACACACAGACAAACATTCATATAATCATACACACACATAACCGCTTTCTCCGGCTGTTCCAGCCATAATTTCTTTAAAATAGGAAGGAAATGTGAACAATAAATAATTGTCGACGGGAGGAATTTAGGTCATGATATGCTGCACCAACAACCAGAGCGATTACGTAGCCCTGTGTAGAGACAACACCTTTGATGTAGTGTGACTCTAATGTCTGAGCGTTTGCGGTTTGGAAGGCTATGAAAAATACAGGAAAGAAGGGAAAGAACGGACACTAAGTAAAGTAGAGGAAATTTAAAGTCAAATGACAGAAACAAAATCACTACAAAATGTGTGTGAAATCTTATGGGACTTAACTGCTAAGGTCATCAGTCCCTAAGCTTACACACTACTTAACCTAAATTATCCTAAGGACAAACACACGCACCCATGCCCGAGGGAGGACTCGAACCTCCGTCGGGACCAGCCACACAGTCCATGACTGCAGCGCCTTAGACCGCTCGGCTAATCCCGCACGGCAAAAACACAACAATAAAAGTAAACAGCACAACCACAATTCATGCCTATTCCTTGTATTGCTCCACTTACGAACGAAATGTGGTCCTTTAAACTTTAGATTACGATCGGGTCGATTGGCACACCCCTAAACGAAGCAAGCTGGTATGTTTGAAGAAACAACTACGTCTCCGCACAATCAAAGTACCCAGCAAAGTCGAAAGTGGGCACTGGCACATCAGAGTGAGTGCAGTTGGTGTTTCTTCCTGTTCCTCGCTACCATTTCCCTAAGGGATACCACGTACCTCTGATATGTAGTGCACACCTGACCAATTTGGGGAGACCCATGTCCATGTCCATGAAGTCGCAGCCTGCCTTGTCACAGAACATTCGAAGTGTCTGGTTCAATGCTTCCACTTGACTGAGCACCAGGGGTCACCATTAGTCCTGGGGACAATGCTGCAAATTGTACGCTTCAGTGAAACACCATGGGCAAGGCTGGTCTTCGCAACCTCCTCTGCAAGTCGCTAGAATGATTCAAGTATGATTTCGGAGCCAAGTCGGCAGGCATCTTTTTTTCCAATGTACTTCATCAAGTGCAGTTTTTTGCACCTTGTTACTCAGCGGCTGCTGGAACAGCTTCTTCCGCATCTTGAATGGGGCCCCCAGGCATACACAGTGAGTGCAACTTGCATTCCTTCCTGGCCTTTGCTGCCATTTCCCTAGGGGATTCCTTTATTCGCCGTACGTTTGAACTGCCGACTGCTGTCAGACTCCTACTCTTTTGAGTTTGCCTCTTCTTGACAAAGGACGAAGGAGGTTTTCCAATGGGTGAAGTGAATAGCACGGGCTATGATTCAGTTTGAATGGAAGACAGCACCTCAAACCTGTTCGTTAGGGGTATCGATATAAGACCCTAAGTCCCCCTCGGTCTCTGGCTAAGATGTACAGTGCGCCTAGACTTACCATTGATGCGCCACTCGCAGTCACCTGGTCGAGTAATGACAGATCCCGTACTTCCCACAGTGAAAACAGGTTCCACAGTAAAGGACTGTATTTGAGGTACCTTTGGTACATCTGATACACGGATCTGGTGAGCTCTCCCAACACACCGAATCACAACAGCAGCTAATCGTTTGGCACTAGTCAGTGCGATTTCCAGTGATTTACGAACGTCAACTAACCTCATCCCATGTTCGAGCGCACAATTCACAGTGAGGCCGCATTGTGGCTGCTGCAGTGTTTTCAGGGCGGTGAGTAATAACTAAGCCTGCTGATTATCTTTTAATCTGATGAGCTAAAAAATTATTAATTCGTTTTAAGAACCGAAGCAGTTAGTACACGAAACGAGATATCTGTCAATACAACACGAAAATCTGAGGTAAAAATTACTAGTCACCCAAAATTTTTTGAGGTTATGGCCGCTAACAAACTAGAAAATTGCATAAATTAACGAAAAATGTAGATGCTGTATATTCTTTTGAGAGGGTAAACTCGATGTAACACCATGTGTTAGTTATAGCATGTGCTACCGTAACTATGAAATATTTTATACAAACGTCCAAAAATCCAAAAAAATAAACTATCATACATGTTAATATACACTGAAACAGTGTGTGAACTATTCTTTTCCAATAACTGTAAGCAACAAACGGTTATCTGCTATTAAACAAATTTTCCACAACACTCACAACTTACGACATTTTCAAAAGTATGCATTTGTAAGTGTCCTACAGTTCTAAAAATATATCAATTTCTCACATATTTATGTAATGAAAATAGGGAATGTTTGTTTATGGACCAGGGTGGCCTACTGTTGGTAAAAAGTGAAATAGAATATGTTGCACTGCAAATAAATTACTTGGTGCAGTTCTGTAAAATTAGGACACTTTCAATGGCTAACGCAGTAAGCAAAGAAACAGGTCATGGCTAACGACTGGGCAGAAGATACGCCAGGGCTACCTGCTGATGCAACGAGCACGACTGCTGAAGGATCAGGATGATTATCTCTTGTTTTAACCAAGTGGAGGCACCAGGTTCTTAAATAACATCAATGCAGCAGGAAGGCTAGGGGCGTCCTGTTTACATCACACCATAGGCCGGGACTTGTGGCTTGCGTGCCCAGGTCCAATGCAAGTCGGAACAAGAACGTATTGGGCTAATATAAATAACGCTCATTTTTAGTCAAAGGAATCGCAGTTTGACAGCCACCGTCTATGGGGGTCTTCAAGACGACATGATTCCACAAGCTGCCACCGAGAGACTTATTATTGATTATCTGCAGGTCTTTTGCTGGCTGTAATGCCACTGCCGTCCAAGCAGTGGGCCACTTTCGGCCTATTTCCAGCCCCTCCAGCCTTTTTACCTGGAGGGCAAGTATCCAATACCAGACGGGTGCAGCTCCCCGTTCACCTCCAAATATGAAGGACATACAGTCGTTGTATGCTTTGCCTCACATGGGTGGGCACTCTTGCTGATAGGTGCCTTTCTCTACAAGGATCAAGGTGCGTTTACATGCCTCCCTGTTCTGAATTCTGACAAAAAGTGCACTGCTAAACACACTGCATATTGGCGCTCTTGCCAAACCATTGGCATCACCTCAGACAATCGGCCCCCTGCTGCATCAGCGCCTTCTCAATCACTGCTTCCACTCACGCTCGTGTGGCGTTGTCGCTGCAGTATATTGCTAAGAGTGTTATAGTTTGTTCTTCAATAAAATGTATGATTAATAATTATGTTTCTCTGAGCAGTCATAGATACAGTTGTGTTGAGGGGGAAGAAGGGGAAAGGGGGGGGGGGATGGGTAATGGCAACAGGTAATAGAAGGAAGAGTTATGCATCATAATCTGACAGCTTTGTGATGTAGGCGAAAATAAGTTTGACATGTTATCTTAGTAAGAAACAGATGAGTCAGGCAGATGCAGGTGTAGACAGGACACAACAATCTTTCAGTTATAAATTGAAAAGTAAGGAAAGAGATTTGTCGATAAAATTGTCTAAGGCTTCCAGACATCTAAAGTACATTAAAACCCATGTGCTACTGACCAAGTATTGCTCGGCCATTGCCAAGTGGTGATCGTTGAGTGGTTTCCTACGTTATATAAGGTGTGTTTTGGATGCAAGACCGCTGCACCTGGTTCAACCTTCCAGTTGCCAGGTCCCAAGATTTGCTTATCTGCACATCACTGTCCTTACTGAGGTGTTTTCAGAAATTTTTATGTTGACTATTTCTTTCATGAGGCAGTAAAACAAAGCACATGTTCATTTAATAGTAACTGTTTCGTCGAATGCAATTCGATATCCTTTTTCCAGAGCATACTCTCCTATAATAATTTATCAGGATACCATTGCCAAAACACCTCTCGTGTTTTATGTGGCACTGTTCAATACTGCACAATATCTACCCAAAATGTAACTTTCCGCATCCACGCGGTATTCTATATATTCTTTGCATACAGAGGTCTACATGATCTTTCACTAGGAGTTCTCGAATTTTTGTTAGAGGTGTGAGGACTGAATCGGTTTCAAGCCTCTTTAGGTGGTAGCTGATCTTTCCCGCTTGCTGAGCCACAGAAACGGCAAACAGTCAACATTCTTGTGCATACGAGTCATGGGTGAAATAGTACTCGAAATTAGTTAGCTGTTTTGCCAGTTTTCCTTCAAAACTTTCTTTAAGTGACTTGGTTCTTTCAGCAAGATTTTTGTGTCTTAAAAGGCTTTCGCTCGATGCAGCAACGGTCCTCAGAGCAGAATGAATCTGTGCTGGGTGATGGTAGCGTGCAGTTTCCGGTAAACTCTTTCACTGAGGCATCCCCGTTTATTTTCAGCAGACAAGGATATTAAGGACTGATATACCATCATCTGTCTCCAATCCATTGTGAACTTAATGTGGTCATGGATATCGGTGATGTGGTCCAAGAAGTATTCCAGTTTTTCGGGCGTTGAGACTGGACAACAAATGTGTTGTCGAGGTAATGATAAAGTGACTAGGCTTTCTGGTCGTTGTTTTGGATTGCGTCGGCAAGATGTCTCAGTTGTTAATAGTAAATATCATCAGTGATGGTAACACCTCGGGGAAGCAATTGGTAGTACATCACACCATCGCTGTTCCACTGGATGCTTAATATCGTTTATTGGGAATGAAAACAGGTCTTTACACAGGCAGTTGGTGTTTTGTTTGGGCTCAAGCATTCGTTTCTTTTTCTTACGTTAGCGCAAGGACATCACCTCTCGTCACCAGTAACGATACAGAAAGGGAATGGTCGGTTTTCTTCACAAGGCAGCTAATGATGAGAAAGCAGAGATGCGCATCTGGCCACCCACTGTCTTTTGCGATTCTGGCTTAGAGCATGCGGTACCTGTTCACGAGGTTCTGAACCTATCGCGATTCATACAGATGTGCACGACGGTGGAATGATCAGATAACGCCGCATTTGCGATTTCTCGAGTACAATGATGCTGATTATTATGGATTAGCGCGTTAAACGATGTTCATTAAACCTCCTAAACGAAGAGTGTCACAAATGCCAAATGATCCTCCTTGAAATGAGAAAACCGTTTTCTTGCCGTGCTTTGTCGAGTAGTATTATCCTCATACACAATGCAAGTCATTTTGGCTGCCTCTGTTGCTCTCATCCCTCTATTGAATGCAACCACAAGAATATGTCTGAAATGTTGCGATTTGTCTAGTTGGCACTCCACTCATTATATGCAAAGGACAAAGTGACAATTGTAAATTCAAGCAGCAACAGTGAATTTAAAATAAAAAATGGCAGACAATAAATAAACCCAAAGTAACCGGAACACCAGCATGCAAAACAAAAACGCACCAACCAGATAATTACGGATTTATTATTACATTACAGATTTAGTTTTTTTCTAACAGACTAAATAGTAACTCAGTACCCACGAACAACCCCCTGTAAAATGTCTCTCTCTCTCTCTCTTTGACACACACACACACACACACACACACACACACACACACGTGCACAAACACACAAATTGTATTAAAGTGCATACAGTCACCACAACACAAAGGAAAGGCGAACGAAAGACATAAAACGACAATTATCAACACCCCGTATTGTAAACAGTTTAAACTGAAATACAGTGAATAGTGCAAATGAGGTGTTAAGTTTAAATGTGTTCATAAATACTAAAAATCAGAAAATCTTCCGTACATAGATGGTCCACCCTTCTAATATTCAATGACCTAAAAACATGGTACGAGGGTCGTCCACAAAGTAAGTTCCGTTTCAATTTCTATCCGCGGCAGCGCCACGATCGCAGTTCCGATCATGCGCGGCAGTTGCTCTGACTCAAGGAGAAGACATGTACGCCAAATTTTCAGATCTCTGCTGCCGACGTGTGCTTTGTAGTGCTTCTTTATAACGTCAGCCGTAATTGAAAATGACGCCACGTGTGAAATTAGATCTGTGATTCGTTTTCTAAATGCAAAGAAAGTTAAACCAAAGGAAATTCATCGACAAATCTGCGAGGTTTAATGACAGAACAAGAGCCGAGGATTACTGTCAAAAGGTTTTTTTTCACAATAATGCCCGACCTCACACGGTGAATGTGACCAAACAACTCTTACGGGAGTTTCACTGGGACGCGTTTGATCATCCTCCGGACAGCCCGGACCTCGCACCTAGCGACTTTCATCTCTTCTTACACCTAAAATCTGTCCTTGGTGGTCAACACATCAATGATGATGACGAGCTGAAAGAACATGTTACCACATGGTTGAATACACAGGCGGCAACCTTCTATGAAGAAGGCGTACAAAAACTTGTGCCACACTATGACAAGTGCCTACAAAGTTTCGGAAGCTATGTAGGAAAGTAATTTAACAGTTGTAGATTTTTGTACAATAAATATTTTCTCTGTATCTGTACATGTCTGTTTTATATAACCAAACGGAACTTACTTTGTGGACATACTTCGTATTTGAATCAATTGTCGTTGCAGCGAAACATACAGCTACTATTTCATGTTGCGTTACAAATAATCTGGACGAGACATTGATGTGTGGAAACGTAATAACAGCAACGTTTTAAATCTTCAGTGAGACACTTGATCTGAAGATAGTTTACTGCACGCGTTAGCCACTGTAAGTGGTTTACAAAACTCGCCAAGTATGTCTTCACACGTAGATAAGAATTGCGCAATCATCTGAACTTGCTTGCACACGGACCGACCAGCACGTGTCTGTCAGTAGCACGTCCCCGTGTGTCGCTTAAGTGAGCACCGTTTGGTGTGGTAGCTCTCCTCATTTTCTATGCTTGATGGAAAATATTGGAGGATAGCTCCGCCTTATTGGAGACACCGGTGTCGTACTTTAAGCGAAATTTCTCTTCAACCAACTTTGGCCTCTTAGGCGGCTACTTCGCTGGTTTTCTTGTGGCGATTATCATATGTCAAATTAGATTAGAACTGCAAGGATAGCTTTTCAAGTTCAATCTGAATGGTCTACACTCCTGGAAATTGAAATAAGAATACCGTGAATTCATTGTCCCAGGAAGGGGAAACTTTATTGACACATTCCTGGGGTCAGATACATCACATGATCACACTGACAGAACCACAGGCACATAGACACAGGCAACAGAGCATGCACAATGTCGGCACTAGTACAGTGTATATCCACCTTTCGCAGCAATGCAGGCTTCTATTCTCCCATGGAGACGATCGTAGAGATGCTGGATGTAGTCCTGTGGAACGGCTTGCCATGCCATTTCCACCTGGCGCCTCAGTTGGACCAGCGTTCGTGCTGGACGTGCATACTGCGTGAGACGACGCTTCATCCAGTCCCAAACATGCTCAATGGGGGACAGATCCGGAGATCTTGCTGGCCAGGGTAGTTGACTTACACCTTCTAGAGCACGTTGGGTGGCACGGGATACATGCGGACGTGCATTGTCCTGTTGGAACAGCAAGTTCCCTTGCCGGTCTAGGAATGGTAGAACGATGGGTTCGATGACGGTTTGGATGTACCGTGCACTATTCAGTGTCCCCTCGACGATCACCAGTGGTGTACGGCCAGTGTAGGAGATCGCTCCCCACACCATGATGCCGGGTGTTGGCCCTGTGCGCCTCGGTCGGATGCAGTCCTGATTGTGGCGCTCACCTGCACGGCGCCAAACACGCATACGACCATCATTGGCACCAAGGCAGAAGCGACTCTCATCGCTGAAGACGACACGTCTCCATTTGTCCCTCCATTCGCGCCTGTCGCGACACCACTGGAGGCGGGCTGCACGATGTTGGGGCGTGAGCGGAAGACGGCCTAACGGTGTGCGGGACCGTAGCCCAGCTTCATGGAGACGGTTGCGAATGGTCCTCGCCGATACCCCAGGAGCAACAGTGTCCCTAATTTGCTGGGAAGTGGCGGTGCGGTCCCCTACGGCACTGCGTAGGATCCTACGGTCTTGGCGTGCATCCGTGCGTCGCTGCGGTCCGGTCCCAGGTCGACGGGCACGTGCACCTTCCGCCGACCACTGGCGACAACATCGATGTACTGTGGAGACCTCACGCCCCACGTGTTGAGCAATTCGGCGGTACGTCCACCCGGCCTCCCGCATGCCCTCTATACGCCCTCTCTCAAAGTCCGTCAACTGCACATACGGTTCACGTCCACGCTGTCGCGGCATGCTACCAGTGTTAAAGACTGCGATGGAGCTCCGTATGCCACGGCAAACTGGCTGACACTGACGGCGGCGGTGCACAAATGCTGCGCAGCTAGCGCCATTCGACGGCCAACACCGCGGTTCCTGGTGTGTCCGCTGTGCCGTGCGTGTGATCATTGCTTGTACAGCCCTCTCGCAATGTCCGGAGCAAGTATGGTGGGTCTGACACACCGGTGTCAATGTGTTCTTTTCTCCATTTCCAGGAGTGTATTTCCTGGGCGTGACCTTGGCGATATATTGTGATTTTTTTGGTGTCAGTTTTCAAATCAAATATTTTCTTCGTTGACGCGCATCAATGTTCTGCGATATCAGTTTCATTAGTGGCGGAGTAAAAGCTGCCATTTCATACAGTGTCAAAATATCTTTATTTTCGAAGAATTTGTGTGACGTAGTTAAAAAAGTTAAAAAGTATCCCATACGCAAAACTGATTGTTACCGATGAGTGAAATGTATTTCGTCTTTTGAAACCCATCGGAGTCATTCACTGACGTACCTAAAATCACAGAATTCATGTTCCTGTGTTTTATGGAGTACTTTTTAATCTTTTATCAGATTCTAGAAATACAAGCGCTGCTAAATATCAGGTCTAGACAACGCGCCTATCTATTTTACAGTAGGGTGATGCTACTCTTTTGTTGTAGTGACGGCGGTGACTGGACGTGGTATGCTCTGCACAAAATACCGTTAGCGATGGTGGGCTATACTCGTGCATGACTGTTGAACAGCCGCTTACAATTCACCGACATGAGGTGGGATTGAACCTAGGAGGTTGTATGTCGCGCTGAAATTACTTTTCTTGCACGGAAAACAAAATATTGAGCATTACCTGCCTAGTAGTGTTTCTTTAGCTTTCGCCTTTGAGGAGAGTCACTGGTATACCATGGGCCTTATTTCTCTCACATAATCATTTCCCACATGAGAATATCATTATTGTCCTGGGGTGGTAAGAAGAATCCATTGCCTCATCTGACTTCCGACGTACTCGTTACTGGCCAAATATACGTCGAGTCATCAGCTGCATATACCTACTTGTAACCTTGGAAGGCAAGTGCATAGTTTCCTGCTCATGTGGTAATCTCTGTGTTGTGATGTGTAATCAAGAGAGGTACTTACTCTATGAGACAGTACTTTTTGCACACGCGCCGAGGAAATGTTTCTAAGGTGTGTAGCTGTTAGCGCATTTCTGTTGTCCTACACTGAAATGACGAATGGCCTGGTGAACCGTGGTGCGTATAATGCTGTTATAATACAGGAAAGACAACGCAGAACCGTGTAACAATTCTTCTCTCAAAGCGATGCGCGTCAGATAACATCGCTGGCCGTTGTTGTAACCACCAGTGGCGTCAGTTTCAACAAAATAAAAGTATTCCCCACAAACAATTTTCACCTTGTACCTATATGGTTTGGAGTGCTTCAGACGTAATATGTTTATATGAGCTTCTCATCTACTTGCTTATTTAGCAGAACAAGAAAAGAGCCACCGATACATTACTTACTATCTATGTGTCCGTGCTACGTTTTAGTAGCATCAAAATTCGTATAGTAATTAAAGTTGAAGTCATAACTAGTACCTGTTGGACTGAACAAACTTGCCATTTGTGTATACGCCAGAAAACTATGCTTAGAAATCTACGGTCAACAGCGGTATTTGATTGATGAACTATAACGTTCAAAATAAAGATAGCTCATATGTACATAAGCTAATGTTAGATTAGAAAAAGTTACATCGATAAATAAAGTTATATCACAGCCTTTTCCTTCTGAGGAGTGGAAGTATTCATTTAGGAGTGATAACGATACATGTTACGCTTGATACAACTAACACTGTGAGTATGTATACTTGCTACGGAAAAGTTTTTCTACTATCCATTAGCGGTTATGTTGTATCGATTGATCAGAATTTCTAATCTATTTGTCGTGGGCATGGAAATCAATGTATGGGAACAAGACAGAATAAACTTTTCTTATAACGAACAACTCGGATATCAGGCTGTATTCTTGCAATAGTTTTGTTTTACAATTAGAAGTCAATGTAACCCTCTTTGTTTTCAACAACATTGTCGTTGCTCAGACATCAATATTTCCCTATTGTTTGGGCTCCTCGTATAGACAAATGAATCTCGATGTTTTTTGATTTTGAAGTGTGTAAAACTTGAAACGTGAACAGTGTTCCGTAATGTTTACAGGCTTAACGGGCTGAAGTTCGAAAAATTGTTGAAAGATATAAACAAACAAGAAAAAAGGGTTAATACTTTTACTGTTATTTGTCCTTACTGGGCAGTGCTACCTCTAGTCTCTGAATGTTTTGCTATAAGACTCAAGAAGATAAACTTGTAAAACTTTGGATTTTATAGATTCTGGTGTGTAAATGAAACAACGTAGAACACAGGAGAGTCCAGGTGTGGGCTGATGATGCGCAAAGTAACAAGTAACGACTTAAATACTGCTGCGCAAGATGGCAGAGAGGTTAAGACAGTAGAATAGTATCCGGGAGCAGGGCGTTTGTAGTTTTCATCTTATCATCTATGGTTTCTCTAAATTCCTTCAGGGACGCAACCGCCCATGATTGCACGGCATTTCACGTAAAGACATGGTTAATTTGTAGGTGCCGTGCGGGATTAGCCTTGCAGCAATTCGCGCAGTTTCATCCGTCGGAGGTTCGACTCCTCCCTCGGGCATGGATGTGTGTGTGTGTGTGTGTGTGTGTGTGTGTGTGTGTGTGTGTGTGTGTGTGTTGTGTCCTTAGCTTAACTTAGTTTATGTTAGATTAAATGGTGCGTAAGCCTAGGGACCGATGACCTGAGCAGTTAGGTCCCACACGAAACTTATCGCCACCACCACCGAAGCATCCAAAAGGGGAGGACAAAAGGAAATGAGGCTAGTTGATCGGGCATGTGACTTATTTCATTGGTTATGAACTAGAGACAACTTGACGGACAACTTGGCTTGATGAGCGCGCTTATCAGTAGGACGTTGCACCACCTCTGACCTGGATGCCAGCCTAATGCAGTCGGGAAGGCAGTTATAAAGCAATTATGTTCTCTTCTGGGGCAAGGTTGCCCACAGCTGTTGCAGCTGGTCATTCACATCCTGGTTACTGGCGCTGAGACAGAGCTGACATCCGAGTTGTGTGATACTTAGTCCTACCAGGAACAGATCTGGGGATCTGGCTGGCCGTGGAAGTATCTCAACATCACGCAGGCAGTTCAGAAACAGATCATATGTGGACGAGAACTGTCTGTTGGACAATAACACTACGACGCTGTTGCATGAGACATGAGGACACAGCATGCGTGACCTAACGTTTTGCCACCAGAGTTCCCTCGATCACTACTAGCCGTGACCTGAAGTCATATCCGATGGCTCCGCCAAGAATAAAACAGCTATACCTCTCCGAAACATTCTAATTATGGGTTATCACCCCGGAATGCCGCCATACTCGGAGACGATGACCATCCCTGTAGCATAGAAAGGTGATTCATCGCTGAACAGAATGCGACGCCATTCATCAGCAGTCAATGATTCCAAGTCACGGCACCTCTCCAGACTAAACTATTTTCGTTCAGGTGTTATCAGCACCTACGCATGTGGAGGTAATTCCCTACGTCGGTCGCTGCTAGTCTCCTACTATTGGTGTGAAGTGATAGACAATGCTGGCAGGGAGCCAATTATTTTTATTATTATTTTTATTTGTGGTAAGTTCCTATGGGACCAAATAGCTGAGGTCGTCGGTACCTGGGCTTACACACTAATTAATCTAACTTAAATTAACTTACGCTAAGGACAACACACACACACACACACACACACACACACACACACACACACACACATGCCCGAGGGAGGACTCGAACTTCCGGCGGGGGGAGCCGAGCAAACAGTGAGAAGGCGCCCCACACCGCGTGGCTATTCTGCGCGGCGGGAGCCAGTTGTTTGCCCTCAGACGACAGGCGGATATATGCTTGATGCCTAAAATGGAGATCCACCCTTGCGGTGGTGAGATGTGATCAACTGGAGCCTTGGCAACGTGTATACTTGCCCTCACATCCTCATGCGCTCCAGCACAATCCATGGACTGAACAAGCTTCCAAGTGTTTGTGACTTGAGAAACGTAAAGATTTTATACATGCTATATGTCAAAATGCATGTTTCCACACAACGATTATACATTGTCATATGTTTTTCTTTATTAACAGTGGAAAATAAATGAGTATTTTTAAAACATTGCCGTTTTTATGTTTCTACACTAATCACGTTCAACACACTGAAATATTTTTAAAATGACTGGTTTTTCTATGCTTTAAGTCCACGTTGTATGGTGTGAAAACCCACAGGATCGCTAATAGACTTAAATGTGCCATTAGTAAACTCCACCTGCGAGGAACTCCTGTTCATAGGAGTTATATAAGCGCAATTAGCTATAACACAGATACGAACACTCACACACTTGTCTAGCTCCTCCTCCACTGAACTTTATGTTCCAGCAGATACATAACAAATCCTTCTACAACGCTTTAAAATGTGTACGACACAGACTGAGTCTGTCCATAGTGATCCATATTGTAGTGCATAAGCGGCACTGGTTCATAACATTTGGACATTGGAAATATATGCACTTGCCGGATCTTGAGATGTTAACTTCAGTGTACCACTTCCAAACATGTTGTCGATAGATGCCGTGCTGCTATTGAAGATATCGATGTCTTGAGGGAAGGGGTTTTAGATGGTTGTCACGCAATCTTCGATGCATTTCAGGTCGTTGTACAGCTGACTCCAATCTATATCAGTGTACTGTAGCATGTCTACACAGCTGGTCAGTCTCTACGTCTACTATTACTTCAAAGTATATGTCGGGTGCTCCACCAACATTAACAAGTTTTGATCTTATGGTGGTTAGATGATAAATAGTGGTGAACATAAGAATTCAGAAATGACTGAACAGTGGTACCACAAGTAGCGCAGACGTCGGAGTAGTGGAAACTTCAAGTCTGGAAACTGTTCAGTGTGCAGACTGAATTTATATTCCAACGTGTTGGGAGCTGTATCAGCAAGCGCAGCTATGTGCTGACTTGATTTCTGCTGCAGCACAAATGTACTAGGCACTGCACCATATATGTTAGGGAGATACTGTGCTGAGGCTGAAATAAATGAAAACCATGAAAATACACACACATATACACAATGAACAATAATGAAAATTTTGAGAGAGGAATGAGTTGATACCTACAATCGATTGCGCGAGTCAGTTTTCTCTGCAGATCTCTGATGACACCTCATGACGTTCAGTCTGTCACTTGGTGTACATAACATGAGCGCTGAGTCCATTTGACATCGAGTAGGTCTGGATGCTATGGATGATTGGTTTGAGTATGTGTCTGCAGTGCCACAGAAATTGGAATAATCTATTTGGATGGCACTTCATGATGTTCAATCTGTCACTTGGTGTAAATACCATGAGTGCTGAGTCCATTTGATATCAAGTAGGCCTGGATGCTGTGGATGATTTGTTGGAGTATGTGTCTGCAGTGCCACAGAAATTGGAGTAATCCATTTGGATGGCAACATTGCAGGCTGCATATGTAACTTCAGGTCTGCTGTGTTGGTTCGCAACTTTGGACTCTCACATTATTTTCGAGAATTTGACTACCATATCATCATCTTGGATTATCATTTTGGATTCTAAACTTAGCACAAGGGACGTAAGCTGTCAGAAGACTTAGTAAGGCCCATTGCCTTGGACTGTTACTTGAGTGGACTCGGCAAAGATCTTGGATCACTGTCTTGGATTTTATAGTTAGTCTTCACCTTGAATTTTTACAAGTCTTCATCTTGGATTCTACACTTAGCTCAACTGACCTATTTCCATGAAACTTCATATATACTGCCCTGTTTATGTGAATAAACATAAGAGTTGTATAGCTTCATGTATACATGCTACAGCCCCCTATGTACTGCTCCCATAGATACTGTGAGGACCAAATTAGATTAATTATAGCATGCATGGAAGCATTTAAACAATTATTCTTCCCAATCTCTATATATGAACGTACACTGGTACAGCGAATGCTTCCTACGCCATACATTTCTCATTAGTCTACATAGGGGGCTGTAGCATGTATACATGAAGCTATACAACTCTTATGTTTATTTACATAAACAGGGCCTTCTTGTTTCAATTTTACAATAACTCTAGGAAATTTATAACAATTTACTGTTACAATGGGGCAATATGATAGAATATTATTGTAAGAGTTATAGTTTTATTGTGATGTGTAGATGTTTGGGATGAAATAACAGTATCCACAGTACAATAGCATAACTTAGCATTATCAGTCCACTCTGTTAATTAGCTCCTTAACACAGTCACCAAAAGTGAGGCCCATGTAGCTGTAATACCTAATGATCATCATACGAATTGTTGTATTTCCCTTGCTATTTCCACTTCATGTAATATATTCAGACTGAACTTTGTGTGAAATTCCTCAGAGTAGCATTCATAAAATCAAAGTCCCCGTGATCTTGCATAACTCTAAGTTGGACAATAGTCAGGAATATTTGAAAGTACAACTGCAGTGGAAGATTTTTCTAAGTGGTCATGTGTGTGTCTTCTTCTCACACCTGCAGTCTTGACTGGCAACGGACTTTCCGAACCAGTATCCTCGTTGAACGAACCACACCAGTATTTGTCAAAAATCCTATGGAAACATTCAGGCTCCATATAAAACCACATTGTTAAAAAAAAGGACCCATTACACCACCAGTCGATTACAACAACGAAAAAGTTTCGCCAAGTTGATCAAACCTTTAGATTCCTCATCTGCCTCCATTTATAAAACTGTTGGAAATGTCCGATATATTAGGTACAATGTAAAACAATTACAATTTGCGTTAGTAAACTCTTGACTATCACTTACAAATTCAGTGCTCGCTAAACTGAACAGTAGATTTATTTCTGTTTATAGGAAAAATGAGTGGAGTTTAACATATCATCATTTGGATCTACAATGATATCATTAGAGACAAACTGCTAGCACTCACTGACAAGGGTGTAAATGTACAGTGACCTTCCTGGAGGAGACACACCTTGTCTGTACACATCTGGGTCATCATGTTGGATGTCTTCAGTTTCTGACATTCATTACAGTGATTTAGAAAGCTTGTAGAAATGTTTTAACTCCCAAAAAGCACGCTATGCTAGTAGCACTGAATACAACAGAGGACAACAGCATTTGGGTGTTTCGCACATGCCATAGGACTTTTTTAGATATATGTCAGGTTTAACCCTCCAGCTCTCAACGCCCCAAATCCCATTCTACTGCCTATGACAAGCGCTCTCACTTCTATAACGGTCTTTCCAGAAAGAGATGATGTCTCCATCAACCGTCTTGCCCATATGGAACGAGACTATACCTTTTGACATGACACACATCATTGGTCGTTCGCCGGCCAGTGTGGCCGAGCGGTTCTGGGCGCTTCAGTCTGGAACCGTGCGACCGCTACGGTCGCAGGTCCGAATCCTGCCTCGGGCATGAATGTGATGTCCATATGTTAGTTAGGTTTAAGTAGTTCTAAGTCTAGGGGGCCGATGACCTCAGATGTTAAGTCCCATAGTGCTCCGAGCCATTTGAACCATTGGTCGTTCTGGAGTTCTGAAGTCCCCATGAATCAGAGTAACACTAAGTTCGATGATTGTCGCAAATATTTCGAAGTATAACTACAGTCAAATATATTTCAACGTCTAGCAGTATTATAGAATTCCTTCAAGCCGGCCGCTGTGGCCGAGCGGTTCTAGGTGCTTCAGTCCGCAACCGCGCTGCTGCTACAGTCGCAGGTTAGAATCCTGCCTCGGGCATGGGTGTGTGTGATGTCCTTAGGTTAGTTAGGTTTAAGTAGTTCTAAGTCTAGGGGGCTGATGACCTCAGATACTAAGACCCATAGTGCTTAGAGCCATCTGAATCATTTATCTGAATTCCTTCAAGTAGATAGCGTAACGTCCAACAGTCGCAACCTTGGCCAGTGAAACACGAGGGACCTTGAATAAGTAATGCAATATATTTTTTTCTGTAAGCAGGTAAGTTTTTTTCAGGATTCCAATGCACCCCTTTTCCTACAGAACTGTATTTATCAACATAATCCCCGCTGGATGCGGCGGCCTTACGCCATCTTCGTGGGAGGGCTTGTATGTCCACATGGTGCCACTCAATTGGTCGTGGTCAGAGCTAACGTCTTGCCTCAGTAATAACCTTCCCGTGGTCCATATACTGCTTCCCATGGAGTGCATCCTTAACTGGGCCAAGCAAATGGAATTCGGGAGGTGCGAGGTATGGGCTGTAGGTTGGATGAGGAAGAACAGTCCACTCAAGTTTTGTGAGCTGGTCTCCGATCCGCAGATTTGTGTGAACCCTTGCGTTGTCATGGAGAAAAGTTTAGTTTGCATTTTGGTGGCGACGAACACGCTTAAGTCGTTTCTTAAGTTCCCTGAAGGCAACACAACATACTTCAGAGATGACGGTGGCACCATGAGGGAGGACAGAATGAACTCTTCAGAGCCCCAGAAGAAAGCCGCCATGACTTTGCCGGCTTAGCGCGCGGCTTTGAGCTTTTCTTCTGAGGAGAAGTGGTGTGTCTTGTTTCCGGTTCCAAGAGATGAATGGATGTTCCATCGTCGGTGGCGATGTTGGACAAAAATTGTCACGATCAGCCCTATAACTTTCAAGCAATTCCGGACAGATGTGCTCTTTATGGTCTTCCATTAGGCGCAGAGGAACCAAGAGATACACAGTTTTTAGTGCCCCAACTCGTGGACAATTGTGTCAGCGCAACGAACAAAGACATACAGTTGGCTGCGAGGTATTTGACAGTGACTTGTCGATCGCCTCGAAAAACAGCATGTGTGTGCCAGCACTGCAGGAGTCACAGTTGTGGGCGGAAGGCTGGTACGGGAGATGAACAGGTATGCGCGACCTTGTTGCGATGATGACAGACACGTCGTCCACCGACTCACTGGGCGTTTGAACACAGACAGGTCTCCGTAGACATCCTGCAAGTGCCTATGAATATCTGCTCTACGTGCAGCGCATCTCCATTACAGACCCTGTTTTGAAGGCTGCCTATAGCGCCGATATATATACCTTACTATACTATACTAGCGGGACTGAAGCGGGAATATTCCACGACATTCCACTACAAATTCGGCATTTCTTCAAACGAAACTGGTAGAGAAAGAAGTGTCCCTCGTACTTCCTGCTCAAGCACCCATGTTAAGGTAACCACACCTCCATTCGTAAGAAATTATTTAGAAATCCCGGTGTTATCCGTAGAACATAGACACATACTGAAGCAGGAATCCTTAGAAGTAAATATTCAGTGTCGAGGTTGCTGACATATAAAGGGCTTATTTCAATAGTGGTACAAGTCCATTACCTCCACTTTTCTGCCAATAATGGTTCTGAAATTAATGATCCAAACAAACAGAAAGAAAGATTCATCTCTAGCAAGAATCCGTTTGCTTGGATATTTCTGGTATCTCAAATGCAGATTTTTCAGCACTCATTTAACTTTACGACCCTGTATCTCACAATGAACAGAAATGGACTTGTACCACTGTTGAAATAAGCCCTTCATATGTCAATTGGTGAGTCTAAAACTAACTACATTTTATTCTTCGCTGCTCTGGAGGCAGCAGATTCGGTGCTAAAATTCGCTAATTTAAGTAGAATGCCACAAAATATGTCCAGAAAAACGTATCACATTTCCAGGAACAGACTTTCCATGCTCATTATTCAACATGAGAGTGCACATTGTCAGTAAATGCTTCATTATTTCTATGTATGATGAGACTTTTTTTTGGACTTATAGAAAAAATGAGTGTTACTTGCAGCAAAATGCTGTTATATATATGAAACTGTGTGTGGTCGTTGCTGTACACATAGCTTTTTCTATTGTTATTTCATCCCCCTCGCCACATACAGGTGGGGGTACTGGCTGTCAGTAGTAGATTCAGTCCGATTATCAGCCAAGCAAAAAGTAAATCTAATAAAGAAAAAAAACACTTACGTAAAGGTGAGTTGTTAACACCTGAATTACAAAAAGAAAGGTGAAATTTCTGGAGGCTTTAATGATATGTGAAACATGGCTTTCTTCGTTTTTAATTTTGACAGTAATAATAAAAAAGCAAAACTAAAACATTAAGAATACAATTAAAACACGACGTAAAACATTTACCTTAAAAATACAGTACTTCACTGTCACTAAAACTTGAAGAACCTGCTTGGGCAAGGTTGTCTGTAGTTCAAGGAGAGGGCTGAACATTGAAGAGGGTAGGAGGTTGGGTATAAGAATGGAGGACTGATGTGTAGAGTCAGTTGAGTAGGAGTGGGTGTTGGGAAACAAGAGGGGAGGAGTGTGGTATTGTTAAGGCCACAGTTTGAAGAGGAAATGTGGATATGCATGGATGGAGGAGGGAAAAAAGGGATAGCGAGATATGGTGGGGAAAGGAGAAGGAAGCACTGACGTGGTGCAATGGGTGGGATGGATTTATAGCTGGTAGCATGGTTAAGTGTTGGGACAGAATTCACGGTCTGGCAGAAAGAAAGATGGTTGAAATTTCGTTGGGAGTGGATGTGGAGAGTTGACAGGGTGTGTATGTCGAGGCACAAGAGCGCAATAGGATTGAAAAGTAGGTGCGAAACACTAGGATTATTGCAGTCCAATTTGCAGATGGTATAGATTGTTCATAGGTGTCCAGTGTGAGTGAAGAAGGTGGAAATTTGACGAGTTGGTAAAGTATGTCGTTGGGCGAAGGTAAGCAGATGCAGAAAGTGAGGCAGAGTTCATTTTGTAGGTGTGAAGGAGAGTGGAAGGGTAAAGTCCTCTAATGTGATGTGTTAGTAGTTTTAGTAGTTGAAATCTGTGGTGTGCTTTTGTTGGTTGGTTAGTAGGTGAAATGTCCATGTTACTTGACAATCGATTGTTTGTCCAAGATATGTTAATGCATTAGTTAACTGCATAGCACGGTCATAAATGGTAAGGTAGATGTCATTGCAACAGAAGGTATGAGTAGTTTGTCCTACAATTATTGCCTGCGTTTTGGAAGGGTTGCTTTTGAGGAGCAATTGGTTAAACCAGGAGGTACAGTAATTGAAGTGGATTTGGAGGGTTCATTGGGATTTCTGTGGTGTAGGACAGAGGGTGAGGAATGCAGTGTCATCACCATTCAGAAAGAGATGGACTCTTGGAGGTACTTTGAGCATATCAGCAGTGTAGACGCGATAAGGAGAGAAGTGAGGACGAAGTATTTGTCACATCTGCAGTAGGATGGATGGTATGGGAATTGTTGTTAATGGTGATGAAGGGTGGACGATTAGGGAGGGAGGATAAAGTCAGGTGTATGTAATTAACTCGAAGTTCGTAAGTCTCGAGTTTTGAAAGGAGACCAAAATGCTGTACATTTTATTGCCTTTCCCCGGTTTGAAAAGGAGACTGAAATGCCATACATGGCCATTGGCTTTCTACTGATTGAGGGAGTTAAAATAGCGGATTTGTGGATGTTGAGCTGATGGACTAGGAGATGCGTGAGATGCAGGAACTAGTCACAGGAGAAGAAGTCTGTGGAACGCGTTCCAGTATATGGAAGAGTTATTGGGGTGTGTAGCATTCCGTCTGGTTCCTGTCTGACACCAGTCCCGGTGATGTTCAGCATTTAGTAAATTCCTGACATGTTTCTATATTTTCCCATAGTGTGCGAACGTTTCCCAGCCATTAGTCAATAGGAAGGAGCTTTATAAGCAAGAAGATTATCATCGAAGAGGTAGGGCTTGTGGGAGAAGAGTGGGGCGATGAAGATATAAGAACTTGGTGAAGATGTGGGCTGATATAGCTTCTGACAGGGTTTGCTGGAGTAAGGCTATGGGATGCAGAATATCATAAGGGTACTGGAGCATTAGGATATTGCTACCAATTTGTTTATCTACGGATTCTGTGTAGGCATTCCAGTTGGCATGGGAGTAGTCTCCGATAACTTTTGCATAGAAATTGGGATCAGGGGTGCACTTGGACAAATGGTGTGTAGGAGATGGTGAGAAACATAGGTAGATGATGACTTCCAACTGGATGGAGGTCTTTTGTAGTGAGACATCCATTGTTGTTGGGACGTACTATAACGTCTGGCGTGTTGCTGCTTTCATGAAAGGTGTACTGTGGTGTGGGGACAAAGTCATGTTGAAGCAGTAAACTATAAACTGTAAACTGATGCCACTGCTGGAGTTCTGCAGGGTATGCTATGGATTTTGAAGTGAACAGCAATAGTATAGGTGAAAAAGATATGTTCGACATGGACGCGAAACAGGAGAGTAGAAAAGCACAAACATCCTGTCATATCATGTTAAAATTTCGTCGAATGGTTTCGAACTGTCCCTAGTCGTTCAGACCTCTACACAAAAGCAAAATTTACGGTTACGCTGAAATTCAGATGGGTGAGTTCACGTTCAGTGGGGATTCAGCCCCACGACAACGTCAGCAGTGTCAAAAGTTGTCAAGGACGTCATTCTGTTGCTCATCGCTCATTGAACTGTTGTTTTCGACCGCAAAATTTGTGAACATCCATGCCACAAGGAAAGGTGTGGTTTCGTTGACGCCCCTTATTATACCCCCTAAAGGCTTTTCGTGTAGTTTCTGAGCATTGGTGAGTATGAAATATTTTCCTGTCATGTCCACTGTCTCGTTGGGCAGAATTCTGGTGAAATTTGGTGCCAGTGGTGCCAATATGTCATCATTAACTCACCTACTGCTCTCTCGAACTTCTCATGTAATGTGTCGACACCTCGCTGTTCGAAGCGTCGTCCAGGCCGAAGGTGACGTTCAGGGCGCCAGGCTATTGTACCATTTCAAAGAAAGGTTGTAGGCACATTTCAATCGAGCTTCAAACTTATGCATCACAATGGGAGACAAATACGGGGTTTCGGAAAAATGATCTTTCAATTCTGTTGCGCAGTGTGTGAAGAGCTGCAGCACGTTCAGGTGTCGTACGGGGACTGGAGGCGAATGCGTTCGTCACGGAGCACTTAGATGCAGGCATAATCGAGCATGGTGTACCTCTAACTGTGAATAATGCCTGTAGCGTCCCATAGTGCTCAGAGCCGTTTGAACCATTTGAACGCCTGTAGCGAGCGACCTGCGGCAGACAGGCAGTATGTTCAGTTGGACCATGTGACTCAAGTCTAAGCAGTGTGTTTACAGAGGGATGGCTCGCTCTCCTGGACTGCAGCTAACGCTCTCGGCCTGTATGTTTATTTTCTGTACACTGAGCGGTCGGGGGTGTTACAGTCTTAAGTTTACGACTACTGATAGCTTTCTGTTCAAAATGCTGCGCATGTCTATGTTACAGCCCACTATTCTCGTAAATTGTCATTCACTTTTTTGTCATCTATTTTTCGTGTGTCTTCGGTGGAAATGATTCTAGTAGTAAATAACCTGAGCTACTTCTAAAAGTTTACCAGCAGTGGAAATGTGCTTCCAAGCTTCAGTATTTGGTTTCCCCTGCAGGGTGTATGTGTGGGCCGCTGTACGTCTGATATCATGTTAAACCTAGGACACTCTTGAATTTCCTGCCACTTTTCATTATGTGCTAAAGCTTGAGTGTGCTTCTTGCACTTTCAAACTTCCTTGACATTTCAAATTACGTCATGTGGGCTGTGATATCAGAAGGGCTGTGGAAGTGCCTGCAAGGACGGGAAAGGAAGTGGAGAGGGGAAATCCGGCAAAAATGCAGTCCAGCCGGACAGTGATACATCTATGGTACTAGTTTAAACAATCGCCCCATTCTTTTCGAAACAAATACTGCTTTTTCATGCATTCAGCGTAATTTTAATAATAACAACCACAATTCGGCACTCGCTTGGGTTCACGGAGATATTTTTACTACCATTCCATCCAAAGAGTATAGAACAGTTAGCGGGTGAAATAGATTCTAACTGATATACCGCCAAAAACTGACGAAAGAGATGTAATGCACTGTGACCAAGCTGTTGACTGATATTATCGGGAACCTCTGAAGACGTTATCTGGCGTCCATTTTCAGTGCCACTTTGAGCCCAGCAAGAAAGCAGGTTAACTGCATAGCGGCGGCACGTGTGAGGCATCTTAAACCAGCGTGAAGTACATCCCGGTGCCATCTAATGAGACAGCATACAGCGACAACCGATTGCCAGCACCGACCACAGCAAACATGCGCCGGCCGGCTTTCCATAACCAGTGACACACTGCCTGCCCACTTTGACGTGGCAGGCGGCAGATGCATTACACAGTGAGATCGCAGCGTGGGCACGTAGGCTGTTCTGAATCTTTCTCACACAAGTTTTAAGGAACTATCCGGTATAAAAAAAAAATTGTGGGCAGTTCCTATGGGACCAAACTGCTAAGGTCATCGGTCCCTAGGCTTACACCCTACTTAATCTAACGTAAACAAACTTATTCCAACGATACCACACACACACCCATGCCCGAGAGAAGAATCGAACCTCCGACGGGGACAGCCGCGCGAGCCGTGGCAAGGCTACCTCGCGCGGCCTATTCGGTATAAAATTTGATTCTTTCATATCCAGTTACTCCATTCGTTACCATCAAGATAGGTAGCGTATTATTTTGCTAATGGCCATAGCTGCTGCGATATTTCACAATTAAGTATCAGACTGAATGAAATTAAAATATATTGCAATGAAAAAAAAGAGTCATTATTAGTTCCCGTTCGGTGCATGTAAGGTCGTGCATTACGAGCTCCTCGAAAGGCCATAAAGGTACTAGGGATATTTACCGATCATTATGTTATCTTCTGCCTTGAGGCGCCATGCAGATGTGGTACGGTGGGGCATGCTGTCGGCGCACTACTGTCCTGGCCATTTTGCAGACTTTTCAGAGCATAGAGTTGCTATTACTCGATCTAGAAGTTTATCATTGTGATCAGAAGCCCGAGTGAATCTCATACCAATTCTTCTACGAAGCTAAAATCGTTGTGAGTACCAGGAATCGAACCGGGATCCTTTGTATGGTAGCCAATTATGTTGATAACTCAGCTGCAGAGACAGACTAGGTAATAAATTGCTGTGTACGAAGTATAGCTACCATACTGTATATTTGTTGAAACTTGAGGAGATCTACATACCCCTTCAATCTGGAGAAAATCGAATGGACGAAGCGAGATAATTTCTGCTCGCATGCACAAACGGTACAGCAAGAATCACCTTTTCGTAACATGGACTGTATCTACTGAAAGGATCAAGATACATAAACGAGTTCTTGGCAAATTATAGTGTGGTATCGATAGCTACGATGCCATGGCGTAGGTGAAAGTTCTTAAGTTGGCACTACGACAGACTCCGACGACAGCGCCCTCTAGCCGGCGCCGTGGAGTTCTACGAGCTCTGCTCCAGATTCTGCCCATTTGATCAAGAGCAGACGGCCAGGACACCTCGCTTCAGCTTCTCTTCATATAGAGACTTTGCTCTACTTACGATGCGTCTAAGGCTTTGCACCTACATACAAAGTTATGTTTGCCTCTGTATATATTCATGCACCAGTAAACCACTTTTACTTACTTGCAGTACCGACGTGTTTTACCTCACCTGCTCCTACTCGCTTCCTTCATTCGGCCAACCTTTCAGTTTTCAGGAGCAGACCCACGCGGCGCCTTCCAGGCGGGATACAAAAGATAGCATGCAAAAAGGAGAGTATTTTGCCATATGTTCAACATGTGCAACTTTTTTATTTCTCACGATACATGAGAAAGTGCACACGTTTTCAGTAGAATGAAAGAATTTTTTTAAAGTCATCGATAATTTGTGAAATGATACTTAGCGGGGCTTAGCAGTAGCATAATTGGAAGTATTAACATCTTAATTTTTATAACGATAATGTGCTTTTTCTTAAGCTAATGACCTGAATTGTCCACATTTTCTCATTTAATAAACCACTGTTTCAGGATTCTGCCACAACTGCAACTACATTAGCATGTTAGTGAGGTGATATTACGTAAAATGCACAGATTTTTGATAAAAAGTAAACAAATTTTTACATAGCAACAAGAGAAAGCTCGCCACTGACGACATTTCTCTGAAAGTAAAATGGGTCAGGCAAAAATAAATTGCTCCTTGTATTGCAACTTCAACGGAATCTTGTAAGCCAATGTGTTTTTAATAATGAACAGCTTCTACTGAAACTTAGTCATGATTTGCTTTCTATACCTCAATGATCCAAGGAACATGAAAATATTCACACTAAATATCGCATCATGTTTTTGATCATATGAGTGAAAGACTTCTTATTCAACTTAAGTATCTTTTAGTTCGTCAAAGATGCTGATAATCCATTTTCCGATTATGTCCAGCCGAAAGGGTGCTGCAAGTTGTCAGTGTGATCACACCTTCAGAGTTACGAAATATGTTTTATCTAGAACTACTATTCAGGGGACAGAAATAAGCCTTTTTCTTTTCGCTTAAACACACTGTGCCAATCTCATCAATTCATCAAGATGAAAATAGATTATATCTTTAACTTATAAAATGATGTCTGACGCGAAATCATTCAGGAAATCAATTTAAGTATGGATAGGCACAATTGCTTTGATATTTCGAAGATCAGTGTAGTATATAAATAAAATGGTCCACAAGTTTCAGCCCTCAATGTTCATTATTAAAAGTGTACTACGTTACAGGGTAATGTCGAAATTATGTCAGTAGGACTTCTCACCTATTTTCTTCATCAGAAAGCATCATCAGTAGCAAGTACTGAGTAGCGCCTACATTTCTCTTATCACCGTGGTAAAATTACTATCTTTTGCCAAAACACAGCAAAGTTCACACAATGTCACCTCGCTAACATGCTAATGAATTTTCAGTTGTGATAGAATCTTGTAAGAGTTTTTATTAAATAAGGAACTGAGGACCACTTGTTTTTATCACTTATAATATACCAGTTGGAGTTATTAATTTTATTAACTGTCCTCTGACTCTTGTATTCATATGTGAAATGCCACAGTTCTCTCCTCAAGTTGAAATTGTGATAAACCTGTCCAAGGATCTAGCGTAAATCGCGTTTAAAGGAATGAATTTGGCCCTGTGACATTCAATTTTGCCGCGCGAGGTACCCAGCGGTCTGAAGCGCCTTGTCACGACCCACGTGGCTCACCCCATTGGAGGTTCGAGTCCTCCCTCGGGCATGGGTGTGTGTGTGTTGTCCTTAGTGTAAGTCAGTTCAAGTTAGATTAAGTAATACGTAAGCTTAGGGACCGATAACCTCAGCAGTATGGTTCCGTAAGACCTTACCACAAATTTCCAAATTTTCATTCAATTTAAGGTATGGTATTTAGAATAAATTAGTTCTCCTCCTACCTATTTGTAATAAAGCATCTGGATTACATGACTTGAAGTTGGTACTTCTTAATAAAACATCTGACTTAAATGAATTTAAATTTAGTACTTCTTTGAATTTGCTTTCATAAAATACAAATTTCAAGGATGAATGGCGCTACTGTTTGAAACAGAGATGTTGCATTCAATGAGTACTGTTGTGACTGACAATTCGAAATTTTTCAGAAACACAACTTTTATTGATGGAAGTTCACAAGGTTGGTGACTGAACATACAAACGAAAGGTAACAATAACGAAAAAAGTCTCCTAATTGAGGCAAACAAAAGTTCGCTTCAAATTTTCCACAAAGGTTCGTGGTAACACACTCACACATTAGTAACAGTCCAATTCCGAGACGAAGGCGTATTCTTCAATTGTCGCAGTACACGAGGCTGGCATCTGGCGTGAACTTAACTTCAGGCCTGGTTCTAGCCCCTAAATAGCTGTCTCCAGCCAATCAGGTTTTGGGGTAGTGATATTTCCTGTAGGCCCTGGCTCGAGCTCCCCCTGTAGGAAGTAGTGCTCGGAATGTGTTTCCATTATCTTGTATGTAAATAGCCGGTGTTTACCATGGTGCCTTGGATATAGACAACCTCTTCCTCTGTGGCGTTATATGGATTGCCGGCCGTCAGGCGCTTCCTTGGCTCCGGTATAACAAGTACCATTTATTTTCACATCATAAAAATGGACACTGAACATGATTCAAGCAACTGGTGATCACATTAACTTCGAACCGTAAGCGCCATCGGGAAAACAAGAATGAATTTAATTGAGCTAGTTGACGTGTGTTTGGATGCGGAAAAAAGGTAGGAGAAACCAAGAGATTCCTACTTCTCGTTCACGAGACAAATTGCCCTTACCGAATAACAGTAAATGTCCATTGCAGGTATTCACTAAAAATTGATCATACATTAAAGAGGAAAGAAAAGCTACCGAACAGAAAATAGGTTAGTCAGAGGGTCAAGCCACCTGACTTCACTACCATGCCGAGGCTGAGCCATACTTTACCGTAGCGAGTGACTGTACTGCGGCGTTGTGACCGAGACGACTGTACTTGGTCGACGTGAATTCTGCACAGCGGGTTTGTGCTTACAGACTTGGCTGGCGGTGGTTGATTCACGACTAATCCTGCCATACACTGAAGTAATTTTCCGAAAAATTCTACCCAAATTTAACTTAAAGAAGACAATAGTTTGCTGTCAAAGCAAGGGCAGAACTTATCTTTACACTTGTAGAAAGTTCAAAACAAAGTGAAGCAATAACTTATAATAACCGAATGGTAGAACATATGATACTGAGTAAACGGCATTTAGAGCCAAAACTCCCCTAACATGGATGAGGAAACGAAAATTTTTCAAGACTTTTTTACTTTCATTGACCATGACCAGAAGTCTGTCAAACTTTCGGTTATGAACAGTTTAGTCTGTCACGACTGAAGGTTAAACAGGAAACTATTTGGCTGTGTACTAAGGCAGGTGATCAGTTTGCACTTCCTAATTACCAACCAGGAGGGACCGATGACCTCGCGCAGTATGGTCCCTTAGGAATTCACATACACACACACACACACACACACACACACACACACACACACACCAAGCAGGATTATCTCCTGTCGGTTGCCAGGCCAGCCGGGCTCGTAGATGCCCCTTAATCTCCTAAAGCAGTCAACCTGACTCAGAAAATCAGAAAATAGAAGCGACGCCAGACTTCCGTGTAGAAATTACGAAGCTGTAAAAAGTTCGGATTGTTGGGTTGCATATAAATGTCGCACAACATATTACCAACTAAGAAATGAAAACTAGCGTCCTATGACAAGGAGCGTTATATCCCCCCTCCCCCATTTATTATTTTGGTGCATACGCTTGTAACGTTTTTGCATGAGTTGCACAACAGATACACATAACAGACACTTTAGTCATCAGTAATATATTCTCTTTCACTATCTACAACAGTTTACCAACGCTGGCGTAAGTTTTCGATTCCGCGACGGTAGAAATCATTTGGTTTTGAGGCGAAGAACTCGTCGAGTTTAGAGCGGATTTTCATCCGGAATAAAATCCTTGAAGGATGTTCGATAGAGAGGAGAAGAGGAGAAAATAGAGGGTGTAAGATCAGGTGAATAAGGTGAGTGTTGGATGACATCCCAGCCCAACACCTGTATCAGTGTAACAGAATGTGGGTGGGTAATATCGTAGAGTAGCATCACTTCTGGTAGTCTCCCTGGTAATTGCTCTTGGACTGCGTCTTTAAGACGTCTCAGTTGTTGACAGTAAATACCAGCAGTGACGATTACACCTCGGGGAACCAATGCGTAGTAACCCACAGCGTCGCTGTTCCACCAGATGCATAATGTTATCTTTTGAGGATGTGCGCAGGTATTTGTAAGGAAGTTGCTGCCTTGCTTGGGCTCAAAAATTCTTTTGTTTTCTTTAGTAACGATGTTATTCACGAACCGACTGATGACGAGCAAGCAGAAATACGCGTATGGCTAATTTTTGTGATTTTGGCTAAGAACATGCGGTACCCATACGCCAGATTTTTGAATCTTTCCCATTTGCAGGCAAATGTGGCACGGTGGTGCTATGATGACAGCTCAACACATTTTCCAGTTTTCGAGGACACTGACGTGGATGATTGTGGATTAATGCGGTGAAACGATCGTCATGAAACCGCGAACGTGTTTCTGAACTTGGAGAGTAAGTAATGTCAAAACGGTCTTTCTTAAAATGAAAAACCAATTTTTTGCCGTTCTCTGTCCAATGGCACTATCCCCATACATAGCACAAATGTTTGTAGTTGCCTCTTCTGCTATCACTCCTACACTGAACTCTAGAAGAAAAAGAAGAAGATGTTTGGGATGTTCCGATTTCTCCGCTTGGCACTCCATCTTCTAGCGTCCACAGCTCCAATCACTATCTCCACATAACAAAATAAGAATATGTAAACTCAAACAGCAACAGTGAGCGCGGGATTAGCCGAGCGGTCTTAGGCGCTGCAGTCATGGACTGTGCGGCTGGTCCCGGCGGAGGTTCGAGTCCTCCCTCGGGCATGGGTGCTTGTGTTTGTCCTTAGAATAATTTGGGTTAAGTAGTGTGTAAGCTTAGGGACTGATGACCTTAGCAGTTAAGTTCCATAAGATAAAAAAAGCAACAGTGAACTACAAATAAAAAATGACAATCAATAAGTAAATCCATGGAAGCCAGAATACGAACATGAAAAACAAAAACTCTACAACTTATGCACCAACTTCATACATACTTCCTCGGGATTCAATCTTAATTTTTTTTGACTAAGGTCCCGGCACAACGCTGAAGAGAAATGTGAGAAAGAACTAGAATCTAACATGACACACGTGGCCTCAGAACTCGGACAGAATCTAAAAAAGACGTAGTTTTGCAATCACAGTCCTATATATACAGCAGACAGTGAATACGCTTCGAACACCAGAAAATTATAGATCTCGGAGATCTGCACATCCTTTCATGTTGGGTGGGAGTTTATAGAATTTCGAAATTGCGCGTGTGATTGTGAAATAGTCAAGTAAATGCATAAATTTTTATAGGAGAAAACGAAAAATTTTCGATAGCTTTCTGAGATTCCAGATGTTTATTTTCGTGTGTACTTCACAATAACTGATTCCTTTCCAGTTACTGACAAATACGATGCAAGTTTTGTGAGCCAGTAGGATGAGAAAAATGTGTAAGAAATGCGAAAATATTAGGATAATGAGGTACTTTACATACAGGAACATGAATATAAATTGTTATAAAATTCATTATATTCACCAGAAATCATACCTATCAATTTCTGCGTCTAAAGTAGTTTCTGGCTGGGACCTGTGCTCCAAGAGATTAGGACAGCAATAAATGAGTGTCTTGTAAACCTTTCAGGGCTATACAGCAGAGATAAACACTTTGCAAAATACAGCGCGGACTGTGTCTGAGAGTAAGTACATTTCTGCCTTCGAAACGTAGTCCTTCACTGTCAGACCTAGACGTTTTTACTCAGTTTTCTATGAATTAGCAAGTTTAGGAAATATTGGCAATATTGCTGCCGTACATAGCTTATTTGTAAATGACAAAGCCCCAAACTACGCTGTTAGCTACCTCAACTGTGGCATGGTCAGACGAATTTTTAGGTGAACTTGCGTTTCACCTGTCAGCCAACTTGGACCTCACTATGTCTTTGCTCCTGTGAGTCCCATTTGTCCTGCTTTGCTTTAAGAATTCAGCATTTATCTGGACACAAACAGTCCGCAATGTCGTATTCTGCATCTCACGATCTTAGATGAATTATAATATTGTGATAATTCCTATATGTCCTCGGAAGCGTTGTCATCTTTTGAAGTGATTCTTGGGACGTTAGTGTGAATTGGTATCTTACGCCCACACTGTCGATAAAGGAAGACAAAAAGAACGAATGAATAAAATCTGAGCTCATTCAAGATTTCGTGCAGTATTCTACTTGCTTATCTGAAATTGGCCTTGAAGGAATTCAATGGACATGCATTAGTTCAGCGAAATCTTCTGGTTTTTCCCAATGATACTATCCACTTGCATCTGGACTAACATAATGACCGAGTGTATCGTGTTATTATTTCTTTGTTGGTTTCGAATGTTTTAAAGCACTCGAAGTTGTATTTGAACCCATGTTGAGAGTTCTAGAGAGATGGGGCATGAGGACACTTCTGATATCAAATTGATATGCAAATTAATTAAATTGATCAATTAATCACCTCCTGCCCCCAACCACGCCCACTGCCGCCCTCGACCACGGATGATGTCACATGCTTTTCTCAGCCTGCACGTGTGCCCCAGCCTCCATCGCCCCTCTCTACCCTCCCCTTCCCATCTTCAAGATTTACTCTATTGGTAGGAATTTGGAATTTTGGCATAAATTCCGAATTTTGGTGGAAATTTCGAATTTTGGTGGGAATTTCTTTGTCTCACGACTGTGCCAACGTCTCCCCACCCCCCCTCACTCCCCACCTGGGAATTGAGAGAAAATTTAAAATGGCGATACCCTTTATGGGACTCAGACCCAGGTCCTCCAGGACAGAAAGCCCAAGTGCATCCCCCTAACACAATTTTACCACCAGAGGCACTAGGAACTGACAGCAAATTAAAAATGGTGGTGCCCTTTCCAGGACTTGAACTCTGGTTCTACTGGATGGAAAGCCATAGTGCAACCTCCAACACATGGAAACTATCCAGATGCGGGAGAGGAAGGTTAGATTAGTGTACTTTATTTGTTTTGAAGGGAATATTGAAGTAATGATAGGTCCTAATTATATAGTTAGTCATAAATATTAGGCCCAATTACACAACTATATGTGTAGCACTACACAATGATAGCATCAAACCGCAATACAGCTCAAATACTGACAACACCATACAACTGGTGTTATAATGCTGGGAAAAAATTTCGCAATACCACTCGAAACTAGTGACAAAAAATATGTTCAAATGTGTGTGAAATCTTATGGGACTTAACTGCTAAGGTCATCAGTCCCTAAGCTTACACACTACTCAAGCTAAATTATCCTAAGGACGAACACACACACCCATGCCCGAGGGAGGACTCGAACTAGTGACAGATACACTCAAACTTTACCCTTCACCTACAAGCTGGCAGGAAGAACGAATGGGTGTTAAGTGCTATCTTTATTCTTTTTGGCTGGAAATATGTTCAACTAAAGAGACGCTTGTGTTGGACAGACAGGAGTTTAAAAAGTGTGTTACCTGTAAGCATACAGCTGAGGACAGTATCTACCATTGCTTGACATCAGAGTTTGCTACAGTCGCCTGCTTAAAAACCACCCTGCAGCCCAGGTAACCAAAGCAAAACCACGCTACCACAATTGATGGAAAAAGTGAATCACAGTTCTTATTAGACTTCAAAACTGTTGTGAAAAAAACCAGCAGTTATAATGAACATGTCATAATGCAAGACATGTACTGGGGGTGGTAGATGAACATGCATTCTCCTCGTGAAGCGTCCACAGACTGCTGAAAATCGAGGCCATCTTACCTCCCCTCCCTCCCTCAATCCATCCACCTAAGGGGAGGACACATGTTTTATGTGGTCACTAGCTGCCTTGAAGGGATGCTCCTTCATCAACACAATAGCATGTATAGTCAGTTAAACAACAGATAATAAAAGGACACCTGCCCCAAGTGCAGTTTGTTTATTTAAAATACAAAGACACAGCCCCCACACGCCACCTCCCTGGTGAGGGAGCGACCACCCACAGACTAGGCCCACTCTCAACACTTCCAATAGTCCTGTCATTCTGCGAAGGAGAACAGTTTTATTTTATGTCAATGTAACTCTCTCTTGCAGTTTCTTATATGTTTTTCCCAGAAAGACTGGACCCTTCTGGAAAAACAACGAAATTCTGAAGTACGCTCCAGATTGCTTTTTCAAATGGCTAGCAGCTCCGCATAGCTCTTTGCCTCACTGTCTCCCATTTGCGGTCACTGGCCTCACCAGGACTACCGGTATGCTGCCCGCCTTGAGGCGACTGCCCATCGCCGACACAAAAGTGGGATTTAGCAGCACTGCCCTGCCCCTAGTCAGGGCGCGGAAGTGTCCGGCGACCACCCACAGTACATTCGCCCCCACTGCGCCCGCCGTTCTGCACTGGAGAACAATTGTATTTGACGTGAATGCATCGCCTATGACCAAGCATGTATTAAAAAAGAAAAAGACAATGTCCTCTTTCCACAAACACAAGCACAGTCTATTTTCTTTCAGTTTTATGAGAAAAATCGTTATAGTTTTTTTAAATTTTACTGCAGGATGCGACTTGCAACTCGTTATTTTGCGACACCCAGCAAAGTGTACTGAGCCGTGGTAAAATTTGCTGTTTTGAAGAGCGCGCCGCAGCGCGTAGTGTGAAGCAGTCGCCCTCCGTTTCTGGCGGTGGCGCCGCTGTGGCAATCGCAGCTCTGGTGTCTCCCTCTGGTGGGAAAGGGGAAAGGTAGCCTGCTCACGTCCAATTAAGGGGGCGACGAGCTCGCTAGGGGGCGAGTCTGGTCAGTTGCTCAGCCGGGTCAGAGTGGGGCAGTCACTGTCTCTATCTTTCGTCCGGAGTGCTAGTATGTGTTAGGCCGCCAGCCTGCTTGAGTTTGTTCAGGCAATGATCATTGGCGGTTGGATCGATCGGTTGGTCGGTCGCGCACTGGGACAGAAGATGACTTGTCCGTCTTGAGCGTCGACGCATGTGAGGTCACCACGTCAGTCCAGTGGGCCGCGCCGTATAGCGAGGAGTAGTGACTTCACGGCCGACACCAGAGCAACAGGAGTCTACCCACGACATCGATCTGGCCGGCGCGAGCTGCGATGCCGTGAGACGGGAGATCGGCGCGCCTTCCTGCGTCCGTTGAAGCGGCTGGCAGCGGACGGTTCGGGAGAGCGTTTTGGGGCGTGCTGCGCCAGGTATTCGCCAGACATCGCAGTTTATTAGAAGTTAAGTGATTCGTGATATGTTGTTTCATTTACTTGTTAAATTCTACTTGTTTTCTTGGTCAGTCTCTCGTCCCCAGCTTGCTCGTCTGTCTCTCGTCGCCGGTCGGTGTGGCCGTGCGGTTCTAGGCGCTTGAGTCTGGAACCGCGTGACCGCTATGGTCGCAGGTTCGAATCCTGCCTCGGGCATGGATGTGTGTGATGTCCTTAGGTTGGTTAGGTGGAAGTAGTGCTACGTTCTAGGGGACTGATGACCTCAGATGTTAAGTCCCATAGTGCTGAGAGCCATTTGAACCATTTGTCTCTCGTCCGCATTTGTTAGGCAGTTAGTGTCTGTCTGTCTGTCTGTCGGTCTGCCGTAGGTTAATAGCTGCCTCTGTCATGTTGTCGGATTCGGTGTTAACGAATTTATTGCTTAAGGTGTAAAGGCCGAATTCCTGAAATATGTTTTTACCGTGCCTATCATCTTGAGAGGCGGTATATGTGTAATATAGAGCATGTTTGTACATTTTATGTAAGACTGCATTTCATGGGTTTTATTTAATTGGTCATTTTAGTATATAAAGTTGCCACCCTTCCACCGTAAGAGTTTTCTTTTAAAAACAAGTTCCACTTTCGGTGGCAAGTAATTTTTTTTTAATGTGATTGTTTTGTACCATTTCCATCCCTCCTACGGGGTGCATGTGTTGGTGTGAGTTGTTAAAAATTTTTAGTTTGAAGTAATCTGGCGTGTTGCAGATTTGCACCAGTGTAGTCTTTCAGAGGTTGTGGTGCAGTCGTGATTAAGGCCGTGTTAAAAGGGAGCGGCAAGGTTCTCAGCCCGAAAGCTCATACTGTCAAAGTTATTTGTGCCTCTGAATAAATTGTAACTTGTTATTTAGAGGGTTCTTTTTGATTATAATTTTAAATCTGTTTTTTATAAAAGAAAGGGTCATTAGGAATAAAATTTCCATTTATTGAAATAAATTTGTTTTCATCAGTTATCCACTGGCAACTACTTCCACGCTCACACAGTGTGATTAAATGTGTTAATGTTCTTGATTAATCGCTAGTAAATAAAGTAAATTCCTTAAGAAAAGATTCTGAAAGTAAATCCACGGTTCATGTGCCATTGCCGCTTCCAGATGATCAGCAGAGACATCGCAAAATAATGAAAAAATACTTTGTCTATTTTGCTGTACAAACTACTGATCACCACAGAATGTCCTCGTTATTTTGAAACTGTCATCAGAGTAAAGAAAAACAGAGAATTTAAACTCCTAAGGAAAAGACATCTGTATTAAGCAATTTCGTTCAGCTTGATGGACAAATTACATGATCTGAGAGTTTCTTTGAGGTTCAGTCTCTGTAAATAAACTGTCACGCACGTGTGTTTTACGAACATTTCAGGCACATGAAATAACATTAAAGAATACAATCTTTCACACCATTGGCTCACATGTTAGAAAAAAACAAATTCATCTTATGTTCAACAACAACAAGCTATAATTCAAGAGGACATCGCCGTTTTGTACACTATGGCAGGTCTCCTTTTATGAATGATACGAATGTTATGAATGTTTACGAAACAAATCGTGAGAGCCCGTCTCGCCCTGTGTGTTTATAAGATTGAAATATCGTTAAAGGATATCGCCACAATAAAGAAAAAAAAAGAAATGCCTGTCAAGAATCATTCTATGCTGACCTAGCCATCTCTTCCACCCATCAGACGGCACATCATTGTCACCAAATTGATATGCTAATTGATTAAATTGACCATTAGAGTCTCTTTGCATGGCGAGTAATTTTTTTTTCAGCAGTCTGATTACACTCACCAGATAGGTCAAATGGGAATTCATGGAGCAAAGACGGTTCTTTTTGAGGAACACTATTGAGAAACGACGTTTGAAGCTGACCACAGAGAGATTCTACAGTCCACATCATACATTTCACGTAAGGACAGCACTATTAAAAACAGATCATAATGACTATGTTGCCGTCACCCTGCATAAAAAGCAATCTTGAGTCTACAGGCACACACCGGTCGCTGACAACATAACGATTTTTGGTAGAAATGTTGTCCACAATTTGGAATCATGTCTATCCATTCAACCACATACTTGCGTTGGACCCTGCACAGAAACGTTTTAAAGATTACAGCATGGGTGACTCATATTTGTGCCACTCTCATATCTCGAAACGAGTCACCTTTTCGAACCCATCTGCTAAGGATCCTATACAGCAAACACTCCAGCACTATTTTTTAGACAGCCCCTCTGCATCTTGTAACTGCTCCTCAGTCTCTGCTCCACCCTCGCTGCAGCTTCATTCATGTGATCATCCCAGTTTAAGACAGACTTGAACAGAAATCAGGGAGCACTATATATGTAAGTCCTTCTGCATCTCATGGAAGAACAGGACGAGCTGAGTTAATGCAACAGGAGTGCGTTTTGACTACTCGGTGAAAATGGAAACAAGTTGTCGTAGCTCCCCCAGCTGTGTACAATGTATAAGGCCAGCGCCAAACAAAGCTTTCCCATGCAACACAAGGTAGTAGACAAGATAATTTGAGCAGCTTCAGTGGTGTTTCTTGTCGGGAAAATTAGGAAGACCACATCATACAGGGCATGGAAGAAGGAAGAGGATTTTGCTACTGCATTGCAGTACATCTCCATACTACACAAAGGTACTGATGTCCGAAGGAGATCTGTGTCTCTCAGAGTGCATTCATGTCTGTCAGTTTGCAGCTTCTGATGTAGAGGCTAACGTTGCTACCCCTGTATCGTGTGGTCCTGGCTTCGATTCCCGGCTTGATTAGGGATTTTCTCTGCCTGGGGATTGGGTGTTTGTGTTGTTATCATCATTCCATAATCATTCATTAAAATTGGTGAGATTAGAGTGTGCTAAGATTGGGTATGAGCAGGGGCGCTGATGACCACACAGTTGAGCACCACACCGGCCAAACATCATCACCATCATCATCATCATGTCTGTCACCCAAACATTCTCTCTCACCTCGGTATTTTGTACAATCCAACAGAGAAAAACTATAGGAACTCCGCTAACGTTATCCACTAGAGAACTTAATAAGATATTACCACAAACTGGTCTTCTGATACATTGAAAACAAATACTGTCTGCAAGTCGGAATTGACCATATGTGGCGATTTTATTAAATGTACTGGTACAGGTTCATTGGAGCAGATAATTCATGATCAAAGACGCTTCAGCAGACCAGTATAGTTTCGTCACTTGTTCTGTGGGAGGACCATATCCCACAGACTATCAATTGCAAGAGAGGGTTCCTGTGTTCTTGTTTGATTTAGTGTTTTTTCTCCTCTAACACATCCAAGAAGTACATGAATACTGTAACATACTCCACCATCATTTTGTTTTTATCACCACGACTTCGAGGAATGTGTAAGGTGCTAAACCGACATTAACACGTCTTCATCCAGTGGCTCTCACAGAAGAAGGACATCGCATGGCGTAAATAATGCAGCTGCTGCTTCCAAAATACGCACAGGATGCTTGAAATAAACGACAGTGGAGGTGGCTCTGACTGAAAAAAAAGCAGAAGCCAGTGCGACATATGGAAACTGGCAGAGTTCTGCGGTGCTGAAGGGCGTTTCCAAACAGCTGTCCAAGGGTTATTGATGACCTCTAAATTTAAAGCCATCTTTCATAGTGACGTGGTAGCATATATCAAGGTGTCCCGTTTCCATTGATCCTTCATATTACAGTCATGTACACGGTCACTGTCTCGCTGCAAGCCATCCTCGGAGGGTGTTGCTCCCTCTAAGACTCTCTCCACCTCAAACAAGTGATGTCAGTCAATAATCATGTGGTAAACAACAGCGTACCCGTGGATGGATGGTATGGAAAAGACGCTGTCGATTTACTGTAATAAACATCACACTTGATAGTGCGATCAATTTTAGAAATTTTACAAATTTTTCTGTAATTTCAGCACCGACCAATGAGGCGGCAGCGTCTTCCCAATTTCTGTATCATCGCTTAATCTCACCTCCACTACCTTGCCAGTACCATATACAAGATTGTGACCGTAGATAGATGACTGAGCAGTACGTCCATTCATTGTTAATTCTCGAATTTATATATACGAAAGGTTACCAGACAGTGTCCTATACTGATCTACATATTTCTAGTACTTCGATCACAGTGCGTTATTTACCATTATGATTGCCCATCTTTCCCTACGCGGCTGGGAGTCACAGAGCATTCTCGCATTCTGAGGATAAAGTTGTAAACTGAGAGATATCCCCACATTATCTTTGACCAACCCTCCCTGAAACTCTGTCACTGGTTTAACTTGCAGTTTGACCATAAGTAGGAGGCTGCACAATATGCAGCAGAGCGAACCGACTCTGTAGCTGCTGTTCAGCGAAGACTATTCTGACCACCCATGAGTACAAGGTCCCTCCAGATGCACGTATGTCGAAAATTTCAATACCCCTTGCCGGTCTACAGCAGATATGGGAGTGTTGTGTTGATATAACATGGTTATGAAGAAGAAACCTGTGGTTTAGTCATGATGGAGTTCCAGACGAACGTAGTTTGAAGTATTTCACGTAAATCAAGGGCGCTATCAATTGAGAAGTATTGTTCTAGTGTCTGTCGTCATGCCAAGAAGGTATTGGTAAGAGAAAAATGATCATGTCATATAAACACATACAGTCCGAAAGCTACATGGGCCTGCATTTAAAACACCCTATATTGCTAGAGCAGGTCGGCTTCCGACCTATTAGTCGCGTGGAATTCAACGCTGTTAATATTCCAATGTAAAAAATATATTCCCAGTGCATGTCATACTTTCTCCCTCCAAGTTCTGCACGATAAACTGTGGTGACAAACCGTAAAGTACAAAGCTACCATCTTGCACAACAAACAAAACATCGATTCTTTGTAACAAACACACCACATTGGTTTCCAGAGGGTTATGATGTCTGTCGTTTACGAAGTTCAAGTCTGATTTCGGTTCGAAAATTGTGATCGCTCACAACCCCTACAAAATGATCGTCGACAGCCGAAAATATATACGACGAAATAAACACTACTATCAGTAGCCAGACTTGAATGCATTTTGGATCGGACGGATATGAAAAGTATAGTAACAGCCACTTTGTACCTATATGAAACTGAAGACTCGATATATGTCCAAGATGTGACAGGGAAATGGAGTGCATCGCATACATCTTCGTTGGTCTAGACGAGAGCGTTGAGGCACGTTATCCGTTGATGGACTATTTCATCATCCCACATGTGTTGGAAGCCCTCTGATGACTGTGGTAAGGAGACGTTTGCTGTGAACGATTGCAGGTACACAGTTCTCTAAGTCGTGCACACGAAACAAGCAATTGTATATCAGTGGATTGCAGGTTACACAACACACATGATATACCCCGTGAGAACAACGGAAAAAGATGGTTAAATGCGTGGTAAATGGCATGCATCAACATGTTCCTCTCCTTAGTATGCATCATCAATCTACCATCGAATCATGCCTCGCTACAACACCTCCATCGACTTTCTATCATTTTTCAACACAGATCCATGTTCGTTTAGAAGCAGATGGCTCTTTTTTTTTCAGGAAAACATCAAAGGCAGCAGTCAACTTCCATGCATCACTATTACCCCAATAGACATACAGTAGAATGTTGCTTAAAAAAGCCACGTAGCAAAAATTTGTAAAGTTCTTGTTAGCTCTGACCGCATGACTATGACTGGTGGAGAACACAGAGACGCACAATGTGAATACAGTTTGTTAGAGTTTAAAACACGTTTATAGTCATGCACAGGGTCAAACACGCGATTCACTTTATAGTTATGTATAGCAGTCACCTCAACTGGTAATACAACGCTCTTTAGCTAAGGACACTTTATAAACATTAGTAAGACTGCTGCCGATAACTTAACACCTGTTCTTGTGGTCCGACATATATAAATTTATTACTCTACGTTTGATGGCCATCTCCCCGCATTTTGGCGTATTTTCCTTCAATTTATACATTTTTTGTCATTTTATCGAATTTATGTCACTGCTGCCCATAGGATCATGACATCACTTCTTGCAACGTATTCTAAAATTGCTTGTAAATGTAGTACAGTTGTCAACACCTAGTCCAAATGCACTTTCAGGGAGAAAGTATGTCATACGCTGGAAACATATTTTTTCATTCCAATATTAACAGCGTTGTATTCCACTCGACTAATAGGCCGGAAGCCCAGCCGCTCTAGCAATGCAGAGTGTTTTAAGTGAAGAACCATGTAACTTTAGGACTGTATGTGTTTGTGTTCCATGATAATTTCTCTCTAACCAATACCTTCTTGGTACTGACCCCACGCACAGGAACAATACTTCTCAATTGATAGCGCCGTTGATTTAGGTGAAATGCTTCAAACTACGTTCGCCTGGAGCTGCATCATGCCTAAATCACACATTTCTTCTTCATAACCGCCTGTTATATCATCACAACACACCCGTATCAGCTATACACGGATAAGAGGTGTTAACCTTCTCGACATACGTGTACCTGGAGAGATCTTGTACACATGGGAGGGTGCTGTGAGTAAGATTAGTGCAGAACAGTCTTCAGTGAACAGCAGTTACGGAGCCGGTTCGCTGTGTTGCATAGTGTGCATGTAGTAGCCTCCTACTTATGGTCAACGGCACGTTAAACCGGTGACAGAGTTTCAGGGAGGGTTGGTCAAAGATAATCTGGGGATATCTCTCAATCATCAACATTATTCTCAAAATACGAGAATGCTCTTTGACTCCCAGCCGCATAGGGAAGGATGGGTAACCACAATCGTAAATAACGCATTATGGTCGAAGTACAAGAAATATGTAGATCAGTATAGGACACTGTCTGGTATCCTTTCATATATATATATATATATATATATATATATATATATATATATATATATATATATATATATATATATATATATGTTCGAATATATATGTTCGAGAATTAAAAATGAATGGACGTACTGCTCAGTCATCTGTCTACATCACAATCTTGTATATGGTACTCGCCAAGTAGGGGAGGGGTAGTTTAGCGATGATACAGGAACTGGGAAGCTGAAAAAGATTACTCGCCATGCAAAGTGACTCTCATGATCAATTTAATTAATTAGCATATCAATTTGGTAACAATGATGTGCCGCCTGCTGGGTGAAAGAGATGGCTTGGTTAGCACGGAATTATTCTTGACAGGCGTTTCTTTTTTTCCTTTCATTGTGGCGATTGCTTTTATCGATATTTCAATCTCATAACCACACAGAGCGAGACAGCGTCTCACAATTTGTTTCGTAAACACTGGTATGATATAGCATCAAATTCCTAAAATGGGACCTGCCATAGTGTACAAATTAGCTACGTCCTCTTGAATTACAGCTTGTTGAACATGAAATGATTACTTTTTTTCTAACATGTGAGCAAATGGTGTGAAAGACTGCATTCTTTAATTTTACACTACTACACTACTAGCCATTAAAATTGCTACACTACGAAGATGGCGTGCTACGGTCGCGAAATTTGACCGACAGGAAGAAGATGCTGTGATATACAAATGGCGACACCTACAATGTGCTGACATGAGGGAAGTTTCCAACCGATTTCTCATACACAAACAGCAGTTGACCGGCGTTGCCTGGTGAAACGTTGTTGTGATGCCTCGTGTAAGGAGGAGAAATGAGTACCATCTCGTTTCCGGCTTTGATAAAGGTCGGATTGTAGGCTACCGCGATTGCGGTTTATCGTATCGCGAGATTGCTGCTCGCATTGGTCGAGATCCAATGACTGTTAGCAGAATATGAAATCGGTGGATTCAGTAGGATAATACGGAACGCCGTGCTGGATCCCAACGGCCTCGTATCACCAGCAGTCGAGATGACAGGCATCTTATGCGCATTGCTGTAATGGATCGTGCAGCCACGTCTCGATCCTTGAGTCAACAGATGGGGACGTTTGCAAGACAATAACCATCTGCACGAACAGTTCGACGGTGTTTGCAGTAGCATGGACTATCAACTCGGAGACCATGACTGCGATTACCCTTGACGCTGCATCACAGACAGGAGCGCCTGCGATGGAGTACTCAACGGCGAACCTGTGTGTACGAATGGCAAAACGTCATTTTTTCGGATGAATCCAGGTTCTGTTTACAGCATCATGATGGTCGCATCCGTGTTTGGCGACATCGCGGTGAATGCACACTGGAAGCGTGTATTCGTCATCGCCATCCTGGCGTATCACCCGGCGTGATGGTATGGGGTGCCATTGGTTCAAATGGCTTTGAGCGCTATGGGACTTAACATCTATGGTCATAAGTCCCCTAGAACTTAGAACTACATAAACCTAACTAACTTAAGGACATCACACAACACCCAGTCATCACAAGGCAGAGAAAATCCCTAACCCCGCCAGGAATCGAACCCGGGAACCCGGGCGCGGGAAGCGAGAACTCTACCACACGACCACGAGCTGCGGGCGGTGCCATTGGTTACACGTCTCGGTCACTTCTTGGTCGCATAGACGGCACTTTATACAGTGGACGTTACATTTCAGATGTGTTACAATCCGTGGCTCTACCCTTCATTCGATCCCTGTGAAACCCTACATTTCAGCAGGATAATGCACGACCGCATGTTGCAGGTCCAGTACGGGCCTTTCTGGATACAGAAAATGTTCGACTGCTGCCCTGGCCAGCACATTCTCCAGATATCTCACCAATTGAAAACGTCTGGTCAATGGTGGCCAAGCAACTGGCTCGTCACAATACGCCAGTCACTACTCCTGATGAACTGTGGTATCATGTTGAAGTTACATGGGCAGCTGTACCTGTACACGCCAACCAAGCTCTGTTTGACTCAATGCCCAGGCGTATCAAGGCCTTTATTACGGCCAGAGGTGGTTGTTCCGGGTACTGATTTCTCAGGATCTATGCACCCAAATTGCGTGAAAAGTAATCACATGTCAGTTCTAGTATAATATATTTTTCCAATGAATACCCGTTTATCATCTGCATTGCTTCTTGGTGTAGCAATTTTAATGGCCAGTAGTGTATTTCATGTGTTTGAAATGTTTGCAATACACATTTGTATGACAGTTTATTTACATATACTGAACCTGAAAGACATTCTTAGGTCATGTAATTTGTCCATCAAGCGGAAAGAAATGGCTTAATTTAGATGTTAATTTCTTTGGAGTTTAAATGACGTCATCTGGGTGTGTGGGTGGGCGTGGTCAGGGGTGGGGATGGCCGTGGTCGAGGTGAGGGGAATTAATTGATCAATTTGATTAATTTACATATCAATTTCATACCGAAATTGCATATGTGCCGCTACGTCCCTACTACTGATGAGCATTCCTCCTAATAGCTTCTGCTGTCTTTGCTGGAGGTAATCCATCGCCTGAAACCATCTAGTTAAAAGCAACTGTACGTGTTGCTCATTGTATACCGAACGCTGTCTGATGATGTAGGAACTACAGATATTTGGTACTGGGAACCAAGGACGAAGGTAGTGAAGAAGGGTAACACCAGGCGCTCCTTTATGGAACGCAGATTGATGGGTTTGTGATATTTCTCTCTTCCATATTATTGATCTCCCTGCTACATCATTATACAAAAGAAAGGTAAAACTGTGGATAGAAATTTTGAAAGAAAGAAGTCTGTGAGTGACAGTCTGAAGATACGAGGAATGTCCAGAAATTAAGAGCATGCAGTAGCTTGAGGATGATCATCAGCACTCTGGTTACTGAACAGCCAACTCTACTGTCAATAGCTCCATTTTCCGGTACGTTTTTGACGTTTCAGTCAGCTTACCGACCGTGTGGTAACCAATGTAAAAGAGAAAATAATATGTTAAAATTAGAGAAGAAGTTCCTCGGTTCTCTAGCCAGACAGAGTGTTTGTTTTTTAGGGAGTCAATGAAGCTTCACGCCATTTCGTGAATCATTTCTGGCGATTTAGCACTACTTCAAAATAAAATTAATATGCTTCGTGTGCAGGTGCGAAACCTGCACTATATCTGCCATGAGGGTACAGGGCGCTCAATGAGTCACTCATAAATAAAAAATTATTACACTGGAAGATGAAAAAGCAGGTACAAAGAATTTATTACAAAAAGACACATACATATTTACATATATTGTCTCCAAATAACACAGCTTCTCATGAGCACAATTAGTTGTACGGTACACATCCAGAGGCTGCTAAGTACTTTTCCATGGTCATTGTTGCATACTCATCAACAGAGACACTGGCGTCAGTAATCCAGTACTAGAGATCAGTTATGCCCCATATTTTTGTTCGATTCACGATGTTTCATTTATGAACTCACAACTTTGCAGTCTTCAGTGTGGTGGTGGATAATCTTTCTGGAAATGATGGTTGGTTGAAGATTATACAGTTGTGGTGCCACGTATTCCGCCAGAAGATCGAGGGTAACATTTGCAGTTTTTTATGTCTCGTACAAAAAATGTGGAGTAGTGATGCTATTAGTCATTATCCTACTCCACACAGTCACCTCTGGAACCGCGCGACCGCTGCGGTCGCAGGTTCGAATCCTACCTCGGGCATGGATGTGTGTGATGTCCATAGGTTAGTTAGGTTTAAGTAGTTCTAAGTTCTAGGGGACTGATGACCTAAGATGTTAAGTCCCATAGTGCTCAGAGTCATTTGAACCATTTGAACAGTCACCTATTTACTATCTCACTGAAGTTTCGCAGTGACGTGGAAATTTCCTGGTCGCCAGATTCTCCGAATGTGTGTATTCAATTTTTCTGAAAGATTGCCTCATCACTGAATCTAAGTCGGGAGTTGAATGTTTCATCCTGACATTCATTCCATTATGTTAACTGTGCTCTCTTCGCGTCTTGGTTTGTTATAGGATCTAGGGCCTGTAACAGTTGTTTTCTGTAAGTGAAGACTCACAAGCTAATGCTGGTGGAGATTAATGTTTAACGTATGATCGACATCGAGCTCATGAGAGACGGAGCACAAGCTCGGATTATTGAAGCGTGGAGAAGGAAAGCAGCCGTGCCCTTTCGAAGGAACCATTCCGGAATTTGTCTTAAGTGGTTTAGGGAAATCACGGGAAACTTAAATCAGGACGGCCGGACGCGTCTCTGAACGGTCGCCCTCCCCAATCAAAAGTTGTGTTGTAGAACTTTGTGCACTGTTGAGCGTGGTAGTTGTAATTGTTTGCAATATGGACTGACCTCCTGGGAAAATGACGGAGGGCTGGACGTGACAGGGGATCTCTTCCATACCTACTGCTGAAATTTCGCTGAGTCTGCGGGTTGGACTGTGTTTGAGTAACGAGTGACAAGCAGTGCACATTCGCTAGAACAGTTGCCATTTTCATCCGTCACCATTTTGCCTGAAGCACACAGATTCGGTAACCACCGAGCGCATAGTACTACTCTACTGAAGGTATCTCATTAATTGAAACTGTATATTCTTTTTTGAACTGCAAACAGACTTTATTGATACCCTGCCAGTTCTTGTGTACACTCCACTGTCTGTGAGATTTTTGATGCTCAAAACGGCCCCTAAAATCTTGCAAAGCCATTTATTTCTGCAAGATGCCTAGTGCTGATTGATTAGAAGATGAATCGCTGCAAAGTTTGGAAGAGAATCGCTGAGGCAACACCAACTGTTAAGCGTCGTTCAGTTGTAAATCTTAAAACAGATGTAGCTTTTCCCGTGGTTAGAAAAATCTTAAATATATGTCATTTATATACCGTCTGAAAGAGTGATAATAAGCGGCCCAAGTTATTTCATCAGCGTGAGGACTATCGAAATGTCTCACGTGGCTCCATGTGAGCACTCACAGCCCACACTGAAATATTCCAGATAGATTCACACACGTAAGATGATGCAGCCTTCACTATCTGCTTCACTAAGCACTTATTCGGAGTGAGGATGACTTAATGATTGGAATTTGACTCAACTGAGAACATTCTATTTCCATTTGTCTCCTTCTTCTCTCGTTAATAGTTCCATCGCAAATTCTGCTTCTTGCCGGGACTTCTTTCAATATCATTTCGAAACTAAATCGTGCTGAAAAAATACTTAACGTGAGAGTTTCTCACCCTTAAGCTAGCCTAGCAGACGAGGACCAAAACACACAGAATGCGTTGTGAACCACCTTTACTGTTCGTTTTTAAGGAAAAACAACCCACCAAAAATCCAGTTGCAAACTCCCGAAACTCCTCCTGTGTAGCAATGTTGTTGTTGTTGTCTTCAGTCCTGAGACTGGTTTGATGCAGCTCTCCATGCTACTCTATCCTGTGCAAGCTTCTTCATCTCCCAGTACTTACTGCAACCTACATCCTTCTGAATCTGCTTAGTGTAATCGTCTCTTGGTCTCCCTCTACGATTTTTACCCTCCACGCTGCCCTCCAATGCTAAATTTGTGATCCCTTGATGCCTCAGAACATGTCCTACCAACCGACCCCTTCTTCTTGTCAAGTTGTGCCACAAACTCCTCCCCAATTCTATTCAATACCTCCTCATTAGTTATGTGATCTACCCATATAATCTTCAGCATTCTTCTGTAGCACCACATTTCAAAAGCTGCTATTCTCTTCTTGTCCAAACTATTTATCGTCCATGTTTCGCTTCCATACATGGCTACACTCCATACAAGTACTTTCAGAAGCGACTTCCTGACACTTAAATCTATACTAGATATTAACAAATTTCTCTTCTTCAGAATCGCTTTCCTTGCCATTGCCAGTCCACATTTTATATCCTCTCTACTTCGACCATCATCAGTTATTTTGCTCCCCAAATAGCACAACTCCTTTACTACATTAAGTATCTCATTTCCTAATCTAATTCCCTCAGCATCACCCGAGTTAACTCGACTACATTCCATTATCCTCGTTTTGCTTTTGTTGATGTTCATCTTATACCCTCCTTTCATGACACTGTCCATTCCGTTCAACTACTCTTCCAAGTCCTTTGCTGTCTCTGACAGAATTGCAATGTCATCGGCGAAACTCAACATTTTTATTTCTTCTCCATGGATTTTAATACCTACTCCGAATTTTTCTTTTGTTTACTTTACTGCTTGCTCAATATACAGATTGAATAACAACGGGGACAGGCTACAACCCTGTCTCACTCCCTTCACAACCGCTGCTTCCCTTTCATGGCCCTCGACTCTTCTAACTGCCATCTGGTTTCTGTACAAGTTGTAAACAGCCTTTCGCTCCCTGAATTTTACCCCTACTATCTTTAGAATTTGAAAGAGAGTATTCCAGTCAACATTGTCGAAAGCTTTCTCTAAGTCTACAAATGCTAGAATCGTAGGTTTGCCTTTCCTTAATCTACTTTCTAAGATAAGTCGTAGGGTCAGTATTGCCTCACGTGTTCCAACATTTCTGCGGAATCCAAACTGATCTTCCCTGAGGTCGGCTTCTACCAGTTTGTCCATTCGTCTGTAAAGAATTCGCGTTAGTATTTTGCAGCCGTGACTTATTAAACTGATAGTTCGGTAATTTTCACATCTGTCAACACGTGCTTTCTTTGGGATTGGAATTATTATACTCTTCTTGAAGTCGGAGGGTATTTCACCTGTCTCATACATCTTGCTCACCAGATGGTAGAGTTTTGTCAGGATTCGCTCTCCCAAGGCCGTCAGTAGTTCCAATAGAATGTTGTCTACTCCCGGGGCCTTGTTTCGACTCAGGTCTTTCAGTGCTCTGTCAAACTCTTCACGCAGTATTGTGTTTCCCATTTCACCTTCATCCGCATCCTCTTCCATTTCCATAATATTGTTCTCAAGTACATCATCCTTGTATAGACCCTCTATATACTTCTTCCACCTTTCTGCTTTCCCTTCTTTGCTTAGAACTGGGTTTCCATCTGAGGTCTTGATATTCATACAAGTGGCTCTCTTTTCTCCAAAGGTCTCTTTAATATTCCTGTAGGCAGTATCTATCTTACTCCTAGTGAGATAAGCCTCTACATCTTTACATTTGTCCTCTATCCATCCCTGCTTAGCCATTTTGCACTTCCTGTCAATCTCTTTTTTGAGACGTTTGTATTCCTTTTTGCCTGCTTCATTTACTGCGTTTTTATATTTTCTCCTTTCATCAATTAAATTCAATATTTCTTCTGTTACCCAAGGATTTCTACTAGTCCTTGTCTTTTTACCTACTTGATCCTCTGCCGCCCTCACTACTTCATCCCTCAGAGCTACCCATTCTTCTTCTACTGTATTTCTTTCCCCCATTCGTGTCAATTGTTCCCTTATCCTCTCTCTGAAACTCTGTACAACCTCTGGTTTAGTCAGTTTATCCCGGTCCCATCTCCTTAAATTCCCACCTTTTTGCAGTTTCTTCAGTTTTAATGCACAGTTCATAACCAATACCTGTAGATTGTGGTCAGAGACCACATCTGCCCCTGGAAATGTCTTAGAATTTAAAACCTAGTTCCTAAATCTCTGTCTTACCATTATATAATCTATCTGATACCTTCTAGTATCTACAGGATTCTTCCATGTATACAATCTTCTTTTATGATTCTTGAAGCAAGTGTTATGCTCTGAGCAAAATTCTACCGGACGGCTTCCTCTTTCATTTCTCTCCCCCAATCCATATTTACCTAATATGTTTCCTTCTCTCCCTTTTCTACTCTCGAATTCCAGTCACCCATGACTATTAAATTTTCGTCTCCCTTCACTACCTGAATAATTTCTTTTGTCTCATCATACATTTCATCAATTTCTTCATCATCTGCAGACCCAGTTGGCATATAAACTTGTACCACTCTGTTAGGCATGGGCTTCGTGTCAGTGAAAATATCTGTTGGGCTGCTGCACCTTGTTGTCTACTTATTTTGTTTAGTTGTACTTTATAATTTCTGCTGTAGTCCTACTTATGTCCTTTTGCTGTCACTAAGTGAAATAACAGTTTCTGCTGAAATGGGCTTGTTACATGTCAGCCCATAGGTGTACTGGCACGTCTATTCTGTTATTCGGAATTGTGTTAATGTCAGTGCTATTTGAATTCTATTCCCATGAACTAATAAAATTGCCGGGTTAATACGTCTACTTTTCTACGAAGGTCTTCCCTTTCTAGTGGCTGTTTTGCATGTAATATTCTCTGTATTTTAGCTGCGTCCGTGATTAGCCAGGTTGGGCATAGAGATCCAGCCAAGTGGATTGGTACCTCGTCTGGCCCCTGGCACTTATGAAGGCATGTTTTGCACGGGCGCCTCAGAGTCGCTGGTGCAGTCTTTTGCATAGTGTACCCTGCACGGTATGGGGTCCAGGCCTACGCACACAGTATAACGCGGTGTTACGAACACCCGCACCCGTGGACAAATTTAATTTTACAGTCAATGCTGTCTCACAAAACTCATTTCAAAGCAAGTTTGTTTTGTGCTGATAGTCGTTTTCTGAGAATATTGTGCAGGGAGAAGTCCCAAATAGAGCTCAGCATTCTATGAGTAGCAACGCAGATGCATCGTGGACAGCAGTTCTTTTCTCTTTATAACGCAACTGGTAGAGTCTCTGGCACCGCTCTACACGTCGTGAACAGTATCTTCTCTGAAAAGTTGTAACACGGCCTCTCGTTGCCTGGTCGTAAGAAATTACAGAGAAGGGGAAGTTAGGACACCAATTTTGGAGACACGCGGATGTGGAAACAAGCCTTTTGACTGAAGTAAAAAACTTAGCTGAACACTGGTAGAGTGACTCAGAGTTGTTCAAGAACTTTTTACGTGGAGCGAAACGATTGATTAACGTTGCAAGAATTTTGATAATAGGGGAGACTCTTATTTTGTTAATAAAATACACTACTGGCCATTAAAATTGCTACACCAAGAAGAAATGCAAATGATAAATGAGTATTCGTTGGAGAAATATATTATACTAGAACTGACATGTGATTACATTTTCACGCAATTTGGGTGCATAGATTCTGAGAAATCAGTACCCAGAACAACCACCTCTGGCCTTAATAACGGCCTTGATACGCCTGGGCATTGAGTCAAACAGAGCTTGGATGGCGTGTACAGTTGCCCATGCAGCTTCAACACGATACCACAGTTCATCAAGAGTAGTTCAAATGGCTCTGAGCACTATGGGACTTAACATCTGAGGTCATCAGTCCCCTAGAACTTAGAACTACTTAAACCGAACGAACCTAAGGACATCACACACATCCATGCCCGAGGCAGGATTCGAACCTGCGACCGTAGCAGTCACGCGGTTCCGGACTGAAGCGCCCTAACCGCACGGCCACCGCGGCCGGCCATCAAGAGTAGTGACTGGCGTATTGTGACGGGCCAGTTGCTCGGCCACCATTGACCAGACGTTTTCAATTGGTGAGAGATCTGGAGAATGTGCTGGCCAGGGCAGCAGTCGAACATTTTCTATATCCAGAAAGGCCCGTACAGGACCTGTAACATGCGATCGTGCACTACCCTGCTGAAATATAGGGTTTCGCAGGGATTGAATGAAGGGTAGAACCACGGGTTGTAACACATCTGAAATGTAACGTCCACTGTTCAAAGTGCCGTCAGTGCGAACAAGAGGTGACCGAGACGTGTAACCAATGGCAGCCCATACCATCACGCCGGGTGATACGCCAGGATGGCGATGACGAATACACGCTTCCGATGTGCGTTCACCGCGATGTCGCCAAACACGGATGTGACCTTCATGATGCTGTAAGCAGAACCTGGATTCATCCGAAAAAAATGACGTTTTGCCATTTGTGCACCCAGGTTCGTCGTTGAGTACACCATCGCAGACGCTCCTGTCTGTGATGCAGCGTCAAGGGTAACCGCAGACATGGTCTCCGAGCTGATAGTCCATGGTGTTGGAAACGTCGTCGTCCTGTTCGTGCAGATGGTTGTTGTCTTGAAAATGTCCCCATCTGTTGACTCAGGAATCGAGACGTGGCTGCACGATCCGTTACAGCCATGCGGATAAGATGCCTGTCATCTCTACTGCTAGTGATACGAGGCCGTTGGGATCCAGCACGGCGTTCCTTATTACTCTCCTGAACCCACGGATTCCACATTCTGCTAACAGCCGTTGGATCTCGACCAACGCGAGCAGCAATCTCGCGATACGATAAACCGCAATCGCGATAGGCTACAATCCGACCTTTATCAAAGTCGGAAACGTGATGGTACGCATTTCTCCTCCTTACACGAGGCATCACAACAACGTTTCACCAGGCAACGCCGGGCAACTGGTGTTTGTGTATGAGAAATCGGTTGGAAACTTTCCTCATGTCAGCACGTTGTAGGTGTCGCCACCAGCGCCAGCCTTTTGTGAATGCTCTGAAAATCTAATCATTTGTGTATCACAACATCTTCTTTCTGTCGCTCAAATTTCGCGTCTGTAGCACGTCATCTTCGTGGTGTAGCAATTTTAATGGCCAGTAGCGTACTATTGTCCACCATTTTACAGACCATTTTTGTTGCTGCACGGGAACTGTATTGACTTGGAAAGACGAGAATGGGTTCTGTCCTGGGAGAGAAGACGTTGTCTCGAAGCTCGGAAGAGAACCCTTTGGCTGGAGACATGGAACGAGGCACTTGGTCTCACTACACGGGAGAAAGGGGCAGCGTCTGGAGATGTAGAGAATGGCTGTTCTATCTAGCAGGATCTGATGTGTTGCAGTGCGCAGTCGACTGTGACACTCGCAACTCTCCGCACTTTGGAGTGTTGAATATGGTGAGAAATTGCAGCTTGGGCGAGCAGGGTGTGAGCATTACCGAGCGTTTATAGCCATGTTGTTAGTATCTAGCATATTTTGCGAATCTTAGGGTTCCTGGAGTAATGAAAGCTTATTTGTGATTCAATAAGTGATGCTGTTTGCATGTGGTGGTTTTTAATTCTTCTGGTGGATTCAGGCAATCAATAACTCATTTGTAGATTACGGTTTTATCCAGTTTACCTAATCCATTCATCCTTTGTTGGGACACTCAGGTATGTAAGTTCTGTCCCATATCAGTAACAATAAATGTATCTCTGTTCTGTTAGATATCTATTTTGTGACACATTGTATTAAATAGTTAGCAGCACGTGGGGAATGACGTGTTTCTTGGCCAATCCAACCGACGTGGAAAATTCTAACATCTGCTGGAGTATGTCGAAAGCTCAGTTGTACCCTTACAGGCCCAGCCTGAAAGCAAATGAAATAAAATACCGTAAATATCTACTGTGTCACACTTAAATAGATAAAATACTACTGGCCGATTAAAATGAGGCTCAAATAATTGCTCCTGCGAAAATTTGCATCTGTTGTGTATGCAAAAATACTCGTACGTTACAGCAGCACATTTCGTCATTGGAAACGTGTCACACTTTCTGACTTATTTCTTTTCCGCATTTATTGGGAGGGTTCAGTGACAACCGTACGCTTTACTGCTTCAAACATGTTATTCTGTCCTGAACTTGATAACTTTACTCTCTCTCTCTTCATACAACAAAAAGGCAATTATTAGACTTTCACCAGTTATGCTGTGAATAAATGTCCCCCAGCAAATTTATTTAGTGGGGTAACTGATAAGAAACATTATAACCTAATTATGCGCGTGTTTTAAGAAATCATTCGAATGACTGCATGAGCTATCTCCCTTTTTACATTAACTCAAAGTAAATACTGAACAAGAAAACTAAAGTATCCGTGTTAAGAACTGTAAACAGTTCCTCCATGGAAATTTTTCTGTATCACGCAGGTTAGATACTTGATCTGTGATATCAAGTAGCGGCTAAGCGAAGTTTAATGAAGTATGTTGGTGTAATCTCGTGGAAACCAAACAGTAATAGGCAGCGCACATCACGAGTTCAAAAGTTTTCGGACTCTTCTTTATAGATGGCGTCTGTGATGTCATGCTGTGCACTGAAGGACTTATAAATGCAGGCACAATACTAGTACATCATAGATTGCATCAAGGGAGAGAGCTGAGTGGTTTCCATCAGTGCTTGATTGTATTGTTCCAATGATTTGGGCATTCTGTCATAGGAAACTGACAGGCTCTCAAGATGTAATTTGGGAAACTTCAGAGAGGCATAAAACTCAGTATTAGACCAGATAGACTTAGGATAATAACTAACAGACTGCGCAAAATTCTATATATTCCCATACAAAACAAGTGTCAGACGTTCTTTGCTTCGTTGCCGCTCAGGCATAGAGTAAGTCATAGAACGGAACTTCGAGAGAGCTGAATTCTCACGATCGTGATGTTGGCCATAAGACACCACTATTGCGTCATCTCTCCAGTAAGATTCGGGTCGTGGATGTGCTAGAAGTCCTGCAGGTATTGTTTACCATTGATGTAGTGCAGTGCCAGTGAAATTCTGTGATAGCGGTGTGAGCTGTAAGGTTCATTTCAAACAATTGAGTTCAGGTCATTAGTTTTGTTCGAGGGCACGAAGAACACAGGTTTTAAAACCAGTTTAGTTTGTATGATTTACCCACGACCATTTGAAATCTAATACTTTTTTCTATTAACATCGAAATGTCACTGCCTAAAAAGTGAGAACGACTGCATCGAGCCTTGAAGGACATCAAGTGGTTTTATGTGATGAAGATCCAGACCTGAGCGCTTATGAACATATTTGGGATTCCTTAGAATATGGGTTATACGTCAACTGTGTTTACTCATGAACTGATCAACAATTGCTCAAGGTAAGTGAGAAGACTACCTCAAGAAGAAAATCTCAAGAACGATTAAAGCCAGTGCCTTCATGTGGAATAACTTATAGGAAAGACTAGTCTAGTAATACTAGTTCTACGAGATCAAATTATTGCCTATGGATTGAGATGCACCATGGGATCTCAGTTGGTAGAGTGTAACCTTCAGACGGGTCACATAGGACCTCAAAAAATTAAGAAAAGTAAGTTTTACTAAATACGTCAGGAATATCGCGCTCTGAAGCTATCTCCATTCGTATTACGTGCTGCACTTCATACCTATAACGTCAGTGCATGAAACAGGAGCTGTCTCTATTAAATTACGGTTATTAATTTCTTTTATTCTTACCTCAGCTACATAATTCTTTCATGATTAATGCGTCTTGGGAACTGGGCCATAGAAGTTCATTATATTGCAAGAAGTAAGAGACTTTCCTGTGTTGTAAGTATGAGCTAAGTAAATAGAAAGGAACGAAAATGATGAAGTAAATAGCATATAGTATCAAATGTTGACTACCGTAATGTTCCCGGGCGTATTATTTAAATTTTGTCTGAAGGGTTCAGAAAACTGTGTCACGATTCGTTTGTAATCTTTTTAATAGTTATTTATGTTAATCATCATACCGTTTTATCTTTGCAGCACTTTAAAAGATAAGACGCTATCGCTTTCCAAGCTAATTAAAAACACATTATTTTTTCTCATGTACTTACGCCATTGTTTGCAATGGTCATTAAGACAGTATCAGTCTAGACGCTGATGAAACCTTGTCAAATGCTTCTGAAAGACATTTTTTTATTAAATGTATGAGTAGAAGATAACTGAATGGACGTTAAGGGGGAATTTATCGTAGTTGTTTGCCTATTTTTTTTAATAAGTGGACTTGAACGACAAGGTCAGGTAACATGTCTGGCTTATGCTTTACATCTCCATGAATTTCTTTCATAAGGTTTTCTTGTGTGTACTTCGGACTTAGCAAAGTAGCAATACATTTCACAAAGAGCTTCGTTAGGCACATTTGATTGGAGTGCCACAGAAAGTCAATAGCAAAATTTAAAATTGTTACTCATACATTAATTCCTTCGGAAATCCCGTTATCAACATCGTTATGTGCTCAGGGGTGCTGTCAGCGCGATCGGGAGCATGGTATGAATCGTCGTGTCACCATACTTTAAGAAAAGCTTCGTGCCCGAAACTGTCGTAGGCTTATGGGAAACAGTCTCCCGTTCTCATGAACATTAACGATAATAATAATAATGGCCTTTTAAAATAGATATTATTCGATATCATTTCCTCTTTCTCCCTTAACAATACAGCAAGCTCATTGACAGAGTTTCTATTGCATTACTTTTATTCTCCGTTGGATGATTATGATTTATATTTTGTACTGTTTTCCAAAAGCACTTCAGGTTGATACAAGTATAGTTCCTTGTATCGAGAATGAAATTTTCCTCCTGCAGCGGAGTGTGTGCTGATATGAAACTTCTAGCAGATTGAAACTGTGCGCCAGACTGAGACTCGACCTCTGAACTGTCACCTTTCATGAGCAATTACTCTACCATCTGAGCTACCCAAGAACGACTCACGACCCACCCTCAATCACATCCCCCAGGCTGTGGCTAAGCCATGTGTCTGCAACATCCGTTCTTCCAGGTGTGCTAGCTCTGCAAGGTCTGCAGGAGAGCTTCTGCATAGTTTCTAAGGCAGAAGAGGAGGTAGTAGCAGAATTAAAGCTGTGAGGATGAGTCGTGAGTCGTGCCTGGGTAGCTCAGATGGTAGAACACTTGCACACAATAGGCAAAGTTCATGGATTCATGTCTGGGTGTGGCGCACACTTTCAATCTGCTAGGAGGTTTCATAGTTACTTGTAAATGATAAGAATAAAAGAATATAGCAACAGATTTCTGTCCATCCACATTCTCCTTCAGTCTGTGTTACCTCTTTATTGACATCAATGTCAGCAGGACAGCAGGAGTAACAAAAATATGAGAATTTCCCCAAACATTAGTAGTGTGGCAAGGTGAATTCTGGCCAGGAATTTGCTGACAGCAGCATTAGCGCTTTCTTATCTTCATCGTCATTCCAGGAATCCTGTTATGATCATAGATCTCCACTTGTAATATTTTGTTGACAGCATCATTAGCACTACCTTATCCTAAGGCCATTCGAGGAATCCCACCCCACTCATGCAATATTGCTTCTTATATTTTGTTGTCAGTAGCATCTGGACTGTCTTATCTTCATGACTGTAATGGGAATAATGACATCAGCACATCTGGCCATGTGCTAAAGCCATTGAGGAGAGGGGAGAGTGGAGGGGAGGGCAGGGTCAGGTAGGAGAGGGGAGGGGAGGTGAGAGTCCTGTGTCTCAGCACTCTTGTGCCTCCTCCACCCTGTACACCCACAATCCTATGTGCCCACGCCCTCCATACCTCTCATGTCTCCCACTGCCCTCACTTAACCCCTTTTTGGTAGCCAAATATGAAACTGTATTTGAATTGCTTAAAACAGCGCAAAATCTCGTCAGCTATGTTAGCACAAATGACTTCCAAAAATTTGTGTAAACTACTGGTTCACCAGTCACATAGATAAACTGCATTTGAAGATAGATTTCATGCACCATAGAATATTTCAAACAGTAGATAGAATATATAATTAAAAATCAACATTTGCTTTATATATATGAATTTATGTATATGAATTTATGAATTCATATTTGCTGAAAACTTGTTTTACCATGAATACTATCCTAGCAACACTGAAATGTGAAACAAAAGTCCTGTTTCACATCCCCCTTGCCCCTGTCACCAGCAGATACCCACACTGTAGTTTACAAGTGCTCCTGTCACCTGCAGAAATCTGCACTACGGAAAAAAGCAAAGTTCATTCTTTGTAGTACGATTTTCTATCAGGTTATTACTGGCACCAATAGATGGCTGGACTGTAGAACACTTGGTCAGTTCGTTTGTTGTATAATGAACAGTTCTGTCACCAAATAATCGCTGCATTGTTGAAACACAACTGTGTCGCAAACAGTGGCGTCTGGTGGGCTTTAGATTAAGAGGGCAGTATGTCTGGCCAAACAATTCCATGCAACATTCTGTCTCCTCACAACGTTTCTTGAATGCGGAATGTATAAGGTTTAGTGAATCAATAAGCATCATGATTTAAACCTTCATGTGATACAACTTTTTACTCCACCAGAATGTAGAAATTTATGCACAAATACACAGTTTTTAATATTTTCTGCAGGCAAGACAGTAATTTATGGAATAAAATTGAAACGCTATTCTTGTCTTAATTAATATGTTTGTAGGTGAATCCCATTCTCCTCTCCTCCACTTCAGCAGATTGCTCAATTAAAATTATGCACATTCAAAAGTGATGTTTCTGTAGAAGGCATAGCCCATGCACACAGTCTCTCTTCTTTCATGGTATTTCTCATTAATGTCTTTATGGTTTTCAGTGTGCAGAAACAAGCTCACTTACTGCTGTTGTCATGGGTATTGCAAAGCACGTCGTAATATTTTCACTGATTCTGGTAAAACAGCTCCTAAATTATTCCTGTAGATACAATTCAGAAGTGTTAAAGCTCCATTTGCAGTTTGGAAATCGTTTCTATTGTATATGACTCTCAATTTATTTTCATTCAGGTCAAATAATGTCAGGGAACAACAGCCTATGTTTTGGAAACAAACTGGGCTGGAATAATATTGTTGCTGACAAGTGAATGAATGCAAAACCCTCGTCAGTATTAGCAATTACATCACAGATTTCCTTTGACACAGTTTTACGGGAGTCTGCAAAATGGAAAGGTTTTGGGCAGGCGATCTCTTCGTTTCCATTCCAGTTACCTCAATGACGAGATCAGGAGAATTTCTCGTGACTTGTATCGTTGACCTTAAATCAGAGACATTATTAAGGGCATTATACCATCAAAATCTCTACATCGCAGATGATTAAACAAGATGTCGCAGTGAAGCAGGACATTATTGAAAAACTCAAGCCAGAAGATCAACTCTTTGTCTTTGTTGCGATGTTTCCAAACTCCAACTACTTTCCTGCTTTTTTAGTAGTCATTGTTATCATCATCCTCAAGAAACCCAAGGCATTCAGCTATTTCTTTCATGTTTTAAAATATCACCAAGTGTCAGCATTTCTTGGTGTAAGTTTCTTCATGACATTATCTAGTATGGCAGTTGTTTTCACTCATTATGACAAAGAAGTAGAGAATCTCTGTAAATTTCTAAAAGAAAATTTTTTAAGTGTTTTGTATTGTGCTGCACAACATTCTACGATGAAGTTGAGTTGACGGTCACAACAGGATACAATATTTCCTGTTTCTTACACTGCTTTTACTGTTTCCTGTGGAGTCCGCAGTCCTTAATGTGTTAAGTTCGTTGAACACTTCACTACTAATTCCGGCAACTATGAGCTTTGGGTGTTATGAAATTTATGACTCTTTCATATAATTCCCTTTTGAAACAAATCGAAAAATAAATACGAGTTGAGAGAATGTTTCACAATCTGTCGTTTCATCAACTTAAATTGCGACGTAATTCGTTTGCGATATTTATTTACAAATCAACTCATGGCAAATAATATAAAAATAGTCCAGCAGCTCGTTCTGAACTGTTTTGGAAATTTCCAAAAACATACTATTATTGGTTTAGTGGTTTCTTCAATATGTTCCTTCAATGTGGAACCCAGTTCTGACATCAGATTGACCAAACCCCTAAAAATATTAGTTGCCTCAAGTATCTGTTTAGTCACGTCCCATTAGAGTAAGTTCAAACCTCCTTCAGACGTAGATACAGTCCATCTACTTCCTAAGGATGTAACAATTCTTAGAAACATCTTCACTGAAACTCTTAATCCTGATTCTGTAAGCTGTATCCAGCTGTCATCTTATCTCGTCTTTGTCAACCATAGCAAACGTGATGCTACTGTTTATATGTGGTTCACACAATTTTTGTTTTTAGCTTTGTCAGCTAAGTGTTTAATGTTTGTTACATCACCTGTGGTCCAAACACGCTATGCAACATTCATTACCAGACAAGTGTAACAGAAAAAAGTATTTCTTATCTCATATTCACATCCAGTGCGCATGTTAATACAAAGAAGGAGTAAGTGTTCTGGTGAAGCCGAGTCTGTGCAATGTTTAAATCAGGTCTTGCCAGTCATAACCTTTTCCAGTTCCAACTTTCTCTCAAATGTAAATTTTGACTAGCAATAGTTAAAACACTGTTTACGTCATTTACATCATCCATTTTAAACAGCAAAATAGCACACCAGTTAGCCACTATAGTCGTACTTTCAAACAACCTGACTCACAAAGAAGCAAGAAAAGTAGTATTCTCCCAAGTAGGCCTACACGATGCACTGCCCCAACGGATTCCCAGTGCCCCCCACTCTCCAACACGCCTCCATTGCCTGCCTGTAAAACACAGCCAATGTGTTCCAAAAACATTGATCGTTTCCTTACAGACACTGCTAGTCTACCAATTCTAAAAACACTGGTCGTTCACATACACTGGCTGGTAATACACAAAAATTAAATGAGTTGATTCTTGATTCACGATTCGTAAATACTGCAGCCTTTCATGTGTTAGATATTACTGGGCGGGCGCCGCCCTGGAGTCCTCAAGCAATAGCCGCCAGTGGTCGTGAATTCATTATTTTCTACATCCAAGATGTTGTAATATTCTAAAATATCTGCAAAAATATATCTGTAACGTAAAGAAAAAGCAAAGTCATTTGCACATTTACACATATTCGCCACAGCAGCGAATTATAAAGTACCCAAATGGTAGTTTTCCATACCTAATAACAGCTGACATTTTAGGAGGTAGTCATAAAGAAACGATGTCTTAAAATTAACCTAACCAGGCTTATAACTGCACAAAAAGATCTGTTAACTAAAATACTACACTTAGCAGGCAACCAGCGTCCTAAAATATGTACTCCAGTGCTAGTTTTCTATGTACAGTAACAGTTGATGTACTGGACGGTAGACCTAAGGAATCAATGTCATAAAAATAGCCTGACAGGGCTTATAATTGCAGAGAAATATATGTTAGCTTTAATACTAGGCCAAGTAGGCAAACGCTGAAACGAATTGATAATCTGAATGTAACTCAGTAGGCCTACTCTTAATGTAAGTCACAATACGCAGTATTCTAAAATGTCTTCAAAAATCGTCGGCAATGAGAAAACTGCGATGTGTACAGTGATTATCTACAACCTAATTGAAGTCAAGTACCAACGAAGAGGTCCACATCAATTACGTTACCACATATCTGATGTCACTTTATTAAAAAATGTAATGACTATGTTACAGAAGTCTCTAAAAATGTAAAAAAAAGTGTATTCAGTCCGTGCAGCTGTATTTTGGGAAACTGCAGTTTGCGAAAGTAATACAACCTTTAATGAACTACACTACATATACATGCACAACGCAACTGTATGATTAGCAAGGAAAGAAATAAGAACCTTTTGTTACGATATATCACTTATACTGTAGAAAGAAAGAAACTGCTTATAAACATATGACCATGTGTCATTTCCAAAGACATTGTCAGAGTCGATACACCAAAAATAAATAAAATTACTCGCCGTTTATTGTGAGACATCTCACACTTTTTAAGAACAAAGAGGCATAAAATACGCCTACACATAACGCCTAACGTCCAACACAAGACTCTCTCTGTAAGCGCAGCACTGTATGATCACCGTAAATCGCTTTAAATTGGATCGTAATCGTTTAAATTGGAGAATTGTTAATAATTCTTATAGCGTGGAGAAGAATCTCCAGTAATTCTTGTAATAACGTCATTATATTACACTAGCAATACTTTGCACCTGCTGAATATGTTTTGGAATTGGATGTATGTGCTAAGCTCCGTCTCCCGCCTCTCTTTCTCCATCTTCTCTTCCCCCCTCTCTCTGTTTATGCCCTCCTCCTCCCCTTCCTCTTTTTCAATCCATAAGCTCCTCATCCCTTTCTTTCTGTCGTTCATTTCCTCGCCCTCTCTGTCCACCTCTTCTTCCTTCCTGCACCCCAGTCTCTGACTTTGAGCCATGTTTCTTGGTGTTACTAATGAAACCACGACTGGGAACTGCACTTGCTTAAAATGAGAGGGTAACTCAGTTGGGATCATTGTTACATGGAGTATGAGGGAAACCTTTCTGTCTGCTGGATATGTGATGATAGTAGCTCCAAATGGATATAGTTAAGACTGACTGTGAAAAGACAACTAAATCATACAGTTTCAAAGCGAAGCACAGCATTTTTTCCCAGCAGTTTTAAGAGAAAACCTGTACACTGTTGTTTAAAAATATATAGCCTATGCCCAACTGAATGTTTATTAGAAGACTATGGAAAAATTTTAATGAAATCGTTCGATACCTTTTTTCAGATTTTTGCTAACAATGTTTGCTATTATATCTTACATATAACCACATATTATATATATTTAAAAATATATATTCTGTAGCCATCTAAATTTTATCAGAGTATCGTGCGAAAATTTGAAGTAAATCAGAGAAGACCTTTTCTAGACATTTATCACACACACACACACACACACACACACACACACACACACACACACACACACATATATATATATATATATATATATATATATATATATATATATATATATATATATAATTTGCAGCCTTTGTCTTTCCAAACAATTATTAGAGTATATGCAGGAATTAAATGTAATATGCTCAATAAGTATTTATTTATTAACTGAAAAGCGCACAATGTGCAAAAATAAATTGCAAATAACAAATGAATAGTTATTCCAGAGTCAGTTTTATAATCGAGGTTTTCCTCATTTTGCAGTTTTGAGCGTGGTATCTCTCCCAACGATTCTAAATCACAAACACATACTTCGTTATGCTGGTGAAATCTCTTCCTTTGGCAGAGTCTGTGGTGAAAGCCATACGTGGTGTAACGCGTTACTACGTGTCGTAGCTTGTATTTTTCTTGTTTCCATTCGTCTGCCATTATGTTGTCTGTGGAGTAGAAATCGGGCCAGAGGGCTCTGCATTTCTCGGTCAGGAATTGACGTGCTTTCTTGTCATAGGGTTTTGCTAACAAAGTTTAACTATGACTTGTTACTATATATACAGCATAGATTTTATGTATAGGTTTGTATACCACATATATTAAACAATATATAATCTAACTTTCTCTGACCGTTTATTAGTGCATCACGTAAAGATCTGAAGTAAATCAGTCAGCAAATTTCAAGACTTTTGTCAACAATCTTCCTCTTTTATGCAGTATTTTTATATTTATGTAGCATCTGCATATTAAAAATGTAGTAAACGGCTGTCTGTAGATGTATTAAAGTACTGTGAAAAAATTTAAAGTAAATCTGTGAAGAAGTTATCGAGATTTTTGATAACATTTCCCTTTATGTAGTACAGAAATGTACACTTCCCAAAAGAATAGAGGGAACATAACTTTGGGAATGTTCCATACTCCATTGACCAGTAACTGAGTACTGAATGTGTTACCAAGTTATACCTTTATCTTTAAAAAATGAAGTACACTACAAAACATCTTACATCCCTGATCGTTTATGTAGAAGGAACTGAACTGCCTGATAGGTATCGAAAACAAAGAGAAAGCAACCATTCATCCAGTCATCCTCAGTACTTTTCAATGGACTTTGAGACTTTCAGTAACGTGTATGTCCTCCATGAGCGTTTATCACTAGCTGACACGTACATGGCATGCTCTGTGTAAGTCGACAGTGGTCACCTTGTGGCATCCTTTCTCATTCTTCAACGACAGCCCAAGAGCGTTGCTGGAGAGTCTCTGGTGGAACAAGACGACCACGAGCACACTTGTCAAGCACATCCATCATATTCATAATGGGGTTTAGGCCGGAATTTACCGCCAGTCATTCCATTACTTCAGTTTCCAGACTTTGCATCCCCGCTGGCGCCTGCCACATAGGCTCTGGCACTAGAAGCAATTCGGGGCAACCATCACGTACAGAAGCCACCACGTGGAACAACACGATCTTTTCAATGTACTGTCTTGTGGTAACACTACCAAGAACAACTACAAGATCCCTGTGGTTGTCAACATTGAATCATCCCTACAGCACTACAGATCGTTGGAAACCTGGAAAGCAAGGCCATCATCTTGTGTCAGCGGATATCTGGACTCACTGGCAAAGTGATGTTGCCAGTTGATATGGGAACTGCAGAATATATACACACAAACACACACACACACACACACACATATATATATATACTCCTGGAAATGGAAAAAAGAACACATTGACACCGGTGTGTCAGACCCACCATACTTGCTCCGGACACTGCGAGAGGGCTGTACAAGCAATGATCACACGCACGGCACAGCGGACACACCAGGAACCGCGGCGTTGGCCGTCGAATGGCGCTAGCTGCGCAGCATTTGTGCACCGCCGCCGTCAGTGTCAGCCAGTTTGCCGTGGCATACGGAGCTCCATCGCAGTCTTTAACACTGGTAGCATGCCGCGACAGCGTGGACGTGAACCGTATGTGCAGTTGACGGACTTTGAGCGAGGGCGTATAGTGGGCATGCGGGAGGCCGGGTGGACGTACCGCCGAACTGCTCAACACGTGGGGCGTGAGGTCTCCACAGTACATCGATGTTGTCGCCAGTGGTCGGCGGAAGGTGCACGTGCCCGTCGACCTGGGACCGGACCGCAGCGACGCACGGATGCACGCCAAGACCGTAGGATCCTACGCAGTGCCGTAGGGGACCGCACCGCCACTTCCCAGCAAATTAGGGACACTGTTGCTCCTGGGGTATCGGCGAGGACCATTCGCAACCGTCTCCATGAAGCTGGGCTACGGTCCCGCACACCGTTAGGCCCTCCTCCGCTCACGCCCCAACATCGTGCAGCCCGCCTCCAGTGGTGTCGCGACAGGCGTGAATGGAGGGACGAATGAAGACGTGTCGTCTTCAGCGATGAGAGTCGCTTCTGCCTTGGTGCCAATGATGGTCGTATGCGTGTTTGGCGCCGTGCAGGTGAGCGCCACAATCAGGACTGCATACAACCGAGGCACACAGTGCCAACACCCGGCATCATGGTGTGGGGAGCGATCTCCTACACTGGCCGTACACCACTGGTGATCGTCGAGGGGACACTGAATAGTGCACGGTACATCCAAACCGTCATCGAACCCATCGTTCTACCATTCCTAGACCGGCAAAAGAACTTGCTGTTCCAACAGGACAATGCACGTCCGCATGTATCCCGTGCCACCCAACGTGCTCTAGAAGGTGTAAGTCAACTACCCTGGCCAGCAAGATCTCCGGATATGTCCCCCATTGGGCATGTTTAGGACTGGATGAAGCATCGTCTCACGCGGTCTGCACGTCCAGCACGAACGCTGGTCCAACTGAGGCGCCAGGTGGAAATGGCATGGCAAGCCGTTCCACAGGACTACCTCCAGCATCTCTACGATCGTCTCCATGGGAGAATAGCAGCCTGCATTTCTGCGGAAGGTGGATATACACTGTACTAGTGCCGACATTGTGCATGCTCTGTTGCCTGTGTCTATGTGCCTGTGGTTCTGTCAGTGTGATCATGTGATGTATCTGACCCCAGGAATGTGTCAATAAAGTTTCCCCTTCCTGGGACAATGAATTCACGGTGTTCTTATTTCAATTTCCAGGAGTGTATATATATATATATATATATATATATATATATATATATATATATATATATATATATATTTCAATATGAAGACAAATGGCAGTTGAAAGTTGTTACCAAAATTCCCGAAAGGTTCTTGATGGTTTTCTTCAAATTTTTACACAATACTCTAATAACTGATAAAGACGTAGGCTGTATATTTTTAACAAATTTTGTATACAAATATACTATATACACCATATAAAAGGGAAAAGTAGTTAACAAAACACTTGAAATGTTCCTGACCCTGTTCTTCAAACATATATACCTAAAATATGGAATCTACCTCTGTCCAAACTTTTATTAGAGTATCATATAAAAATTTGAAGAAAATTGGTCGACAAATTTGCAGGGTTTTTGGTAACACATGAAACTACGCAACTTGTCTTTATATAGTAGTATAGTTAACAGCGTAATTGAAAATAAAGGAGGCTCATCTGTACATTGAATAATAACTGCCCACTAATGGTTTTGAGCAGCTTTCAGGCAATATGTACTCCATTCTAGCTCAGTGTTATGGTATATCATGTAACACTACACCTGCCATTAAAATGCACTATAGTTTTTGTTGTTTACCAAAGGAGCACCACAATGATACAGCACCATTAAACATAAAAGACTATAAAAATTATGAGGTATGCTTCTTGAACATTGCAGTGAGTGACATCATGAAAATGCTGGTTTGCAGAGAGTTCATAAAGAGTAGTTGAAAAGAAGATACAAGTCACCATATACATCCCTTGCATAATAGCCGCTTGCTACTTGTTTTGAGCTGTTTTCAGGCGAAAAGTTCTCCTTTCCAGCTCAGTATTCAGGTGTTTTGTACGACAAATTAATTTTGCTCTAGAATTTAACAATATGCAGGGCATCCCATCTGCTATTGTAATGCAGCATAGCTTAAGCTGATATCCACAATGCAACAAATACATTATGACATATATTCATTCTCACAGGTGTGAAGATAAGTACTACATGGGTTCAGACTTGGGGTAAAGTAAGAACTTGATTGTACAGATGTGAAAATGATTGGTGAAGTAACAGAAGGAGATATTTCTCTGTAAAGAGGGTTACTGGTCATTCTTTGCAAGAGAAATGAAATGAATAAATAAGTTTGTACGGTTTCATTGGATTTAATTCTTTTCCATACTTTTTTCACGTCTTTTTAAAAAATGTTTGATCATACATTATAACTACTCTTTTATTTACACATTTGTGTAGTGGAAAAGTGTTAAATGTATTAATTTATTGCAAGTACCATGATAAATCACGGCAAAGGAACACATTAATGCAAAGGTACCTTAGAATGAGTGTGATGAATTAGCGAGATGTATTTCTTTTTACAATTACATTTGTTGAAAGGGTTAAGCAAAGTGCTTGAGAATCATTTAATATGTTCCTGTATCAAGGATACACTACCATCAAGACTAAAATAAAATGATGTCACAAGCGAAAGTGTCGAAATATTACTTGCTTGACTTCTCTCATAAATGCATACATTGCAGATACAGTGAAGTACTTAAATGTTATTTGAACATGTTTGAATACTTTTCTAAAAAAAAAAAAAAGAGAAAGAAAAAATGTTACTCAGATAATCTGGTTATAGAAATATCACTAACCAAGTTTTGTGTTGCTGAATGTTATCTAATGGGACACACAGAGTTTCTTGTATTAATATTGAACGATACTCTGAAGAATTAGAGAAACACCTTGGGTATAATTTGTCTTTGTCTTGTGTTACAAGTTGATTACCATTAACAGTGGTGTTCTGGGTAATTATATCGTTTGTGAAATAGTAGGTTAATGGTTTTGGACACCTACCACATTCTAATATTTGTTATGACATTTAATTTTACCGTGCAGTTTTTCAGATTTCTGTTGCCCTGATGCTTCTCCAGTGTACTCTACTTTTTGACTTAAATGATTGTCACTACACATAGGTAATGAAATAGTATCAGTGCATGAAACAAGATAATTTAAGGAGGGCTTGTGACATAATGCATGAATGACACTGGTATTATGAACTTTGCTAACGTGAAACCTGCTATAATTACGTATACTTGGCCACCAATTTATCACATACAACGATTCACAAAAGAAATGGTTTTAAATTGCGTCGTTTTTGTACATAAGACCTTCGAATTTCCTTTAATTTCATATTTGTGACACAACAAATAGACATGAACCTGCCATAGAGACTACATTCTGATAAATCAAAATTAGTGTTCATCAAATGTTTCGTTAGTAGTACATTTGTAACAAGTTACTTGATATTTTTGCATTTGGTCTGATTTGCAACCTGGCCAGCTTAATCTGTGTATTTCGTTGGTCTTTTACCTCACGTGACTTTCTTTTAATTTTACCGTGCAGATTTTCAGATTTCTGTTGCCCTGGTGCTTCTCCAGTGTACTTCACTTTTTGACTTAAATGATTGTCACTACACATAGGTTGTGAAGTGTTTATTCTGCACTGAACAAAATTTTTATGTTCACTGTCTGTATAAGTATCCAGCCCATCACATAGCATTCATTTCATTTATGTGCTCGGAAACATCAGGATGGATGTAGTATGGCCTGTCAAAGTTAAATAACATTTCAGTAACTTCACCTTGTGTTTTGGTGTAAAGATTCTGCTGAGGGCAGTGACATTTTACGAGTTAAAATGCAAAGTGATGCGAAGATCTCGTGGAAAATCGTGAAAATGGCGTCCAGCAGCTCTAAATGGACTCTAAACAGTCAGAAAGAGCAGAGTTAAGTATATACAGCTGGTACCTGGGATGTGTGCACACCTGGTTGTTAGTACACATCGACAGACACATGTCGAGACAGCAGGGCGTGTCTGCAGGCCTCTTCCAGCTATCGAAGCACAACCTGAGGCACAGATCGAATCAGCAAGGCTCTTCTCGGCATCTACCAAGGCCGAGAACCTGACAACTGACGACTCGGAACTGTGCCTATTGTGACTTAATGGTGAAGATGGAGAACAGATGGCACTCCTGGTTAGCAGTCATAACTGTGCTACATCAACTGGAGACATGAATGACACGAAGTCAGTTCACTTTCCAGACGCTATGTGCACATCAGTTTATGTATTGGACGCCTGAGATTTTGCCGTACACAGAGAGGCCCACAAGGGACCCTGGATGCAAGTAGCAATCGACTGCTGGGACTTATTTCTTCTGTTCTTCAAGAGAAGCCCACTTAGCTGCAGCCTGTAGATGAGGAGATGGAAAATACTAAGAAATAAATAAATACAATTGTTTAATAAAAACAGTTTATGTGTTGGTGGACTATGTGATGGTGTTTTGTGGAAGCAACCAGCCTAGTGCATATGCTCATGGCAAAGCTGACTATGTTCATCTTCGTGCCATACACGCCCCAAACATTCCTCAGGACTCATGCTGAGCACATTACACGTTAACGGCTAAAGCCTAACACCTACTGCATAACGCCCAATACATAACGCAAGACGCCTAACACAAGACATCACAAGACATTCTCTGTCAGCACAACATTGTGTGATCACTCTCCACTGCTACGAATAATAACCAAGTGATACAACACGTACTAAAGTGATGCTATTCCCTATAACACACAGATATCTTGATGTATATTCGGAAGTAGTTGTGTTCCAACGCTGAGGGGGTTACAAGCAGAACTGTTCTCAGAGATTCTACTAACCCTTGATGGCGTTGCAGTAACATCACGTCTCGCAGTTAACGGTGAGTAGCTTTATTTATTACCGATGTAGCGAATCGGACCAGTCTTTGGAAATGTCACATCCCTCATTGCTACCCCTTCGGTTGTGTATTCATAAACAGTTCCTTTCGTTTACAGTTTAAGTGATGTATCATAGATCACCGTCCATGTGATGTAAGCACGTTATGCCTTCCTTCCAAAATAAGACAATCGTGTTGTGCGTGTATGTGTGGTGTAGTTGATTAAAGGTTTTGTTCTTGTCGCGACACGTAGTCTCCTCGGATGCAGCTGCAAATACTGAATACACAATTTATTTATTCAGATACTGCTCATGCATAAACGCTAGAATTTTTAGAATACTGTGACATCGTGAATGTGGTAACATAATTAATTTGGACATTTCACGTCTTTTCTTGTATTGAAATTCAAATAGGCCGTAGATAATGAACGTAAACATCGAAGTTTTCGCGTTTCCCGATGCATTTTGCAAACAGTATAGAAAAAGTGACACCAAAGTTGTGGAAAATAATAAAGCTCTTATAGAGCCTTCGCACCGTTGTTCTGCTTGAAAACTTTGTCGAAAGTATGCATTTGTCATTTTTAATAATAGCAATAATTACCAATGAATATCATGGATTATATTTCTTTTAGTGAATAACAGGATGTCTTATCTTTTCCATCCGATAGTGGCGCTTGAGAACAATTTTAATGCGGAAGTGTTTAATATGATGGTGTAGGGCTGGAGTAGGGCTGATTATTTACATTCAGATTGTCGATTTGCTTGCGTGATTGCCCGCGAAATGTTTTAGCTGGCGTGCATTATTCTGCAGTTATAAGCTTCGTCAGGTTAGATTTACAATACCGATTCCTTAGTCCACTTCTCTTCTAAGAGAAGTTGCAGAGTCAGTATTGCCTCTCGTATTCCTCCATTTCTCTGTAACCCTAACTGTTCTCCCCCTATGTCGGCTTCTTCCCGTTTTTCCATTCTTCTGTAAAGATTTAGTGTTAGTGTTTTATCATCACGACTTATTAAAGTGATAGTTGGTAAATCCACAGCTGCCAGCACCTACTTTTTAAGGGACTGCAATTTTTACATTCTTATTGAAGTCAGAGGGTATCTCTCCTGTGTCATACATCTTATCTTGAACACAACGTGGAACTGTTTTGTCAAGACTGGTTCTCCCATGGATATCAGTAGTTCTGAAGGAATGTCGTCTCCTCCTGGGGCCTTGTTTCGACTTTGTGTTTCAATTCTCTGTCAGTTTCCTCACGCAGTATCATGTCTCCTGTTTCGTCTTTATCTACGTCCTCTTCCATTTCTATAACATTACCTGCCTCTTTACTTTTCTATGGACAGTACCCACCCTTACCCTAGTTATACGAGGGCGGTTCAGAAAGTAACATCCGATTGGTCACAGTGCGGGTTGTGGGGGGAGTAGCGACGCCATCTCTGCGTTCACGCACTCAACAGGTCAGTCGGCATCAAGCCATGGTCGAGTGAATGTCGTACCTGCGCTAGTTTAGTTTTTGTGGCAGTTTGAAACGTGTGCTGCAATAGAAAACCCCGCCAAATGTGAAGTGCGTGCTGTCATAAGGTTTTTTACAGCCAAAGGATATTCTGCAGCAGCTATTCATCGTGAGCTTTGTGCCGTGTACGGACCAAGAGTTATGAGTGAAGGAGTTGTCCGTGAATGGGTACGTTTATTTAAAAGTGGACGAGTAAACGTTCATGATGAAGAGAGGAGTGGTAGACCATCATTGGTGACTGACGAACTCGTTCAGACAGTTGATGCAAAAGTTCGTGAAAATCGACGTTTCTCAATGTCGGAGTTGTCTACTGGTTTTTCACAGATTTCTAAGACTCTCTTGTACGAGATAGTGACAGCAAGATTGGGTTACCGTAAGTTCTGTGCACGATGGGTGCCCAAAATTCTTACTGACCACCACAAAACTCAAAGAATGGCCTCTGCATTAGACTCTCTGTCACGTTATGAGGACGAAGGAGAACCATTGTTAAACAGAATCGTGACCGGTGACGAAACCTGGATTAAGTACGTGAACCCTGAGACAAAAGAACAATCAAAGATGTGGGCACATTCAAATTCGCCTACCAAACCAAGAAAAGCCTCGCAAGATTTTTCTGCCAGAAAACTGATGGCAACGGTGTTTTGGAATGCCAAAGGGGTGTTGTTGGTTGAATTCATGGAACGTGGTACGACCATTAATCAAGACGTGTACTGTGAAACAATAAAAAAGTTACGACGGGCTATACAGAACAAACGCCGTGGTATGCTGACTTCCGGTATCGTTTTTTTGCACGATAACGCCCGTCCTCACTCTGCTCGCAGAACAACGGCCCTTCTTGAGTCCTTCAAGTGGGACGTTATCAACCATCCACCTTACAGCCCAGACCTGGCGCCAAGTGATTATCACCTCTTCATGCATTTGAAGAAATGGCTCGGGTCACAGCGGTTTGATGACGACGAAGAGCTCAAAGATGCGGTCACAGGCTGGCTCCAAGCACAAGCGGGTGGTTTTTATGCAGAAGGAATTTCAAAGCTTGTGAAGAGATACGATAAGTGCCTCAATCGCTATGGAGACTATGTAGGAAAATAGTGCAAAGATGTAGTTGTAAGATGTATATATTAAAATATTTTTATTTAACTTGGTGTATTTTTTTAAATCAACCGGAGGTTACTTTCTGAACGGCCCTCGTATATGCTTTCATATCTTTACACTTGCCATAAAGCCATTCTAGCTTAGTAATTTTACAGTTTCTGTCAATCTCATTTTCCAGACATGTGTATTCCCTTCCGCCTGTTTCATTGACAGCATTCTTATATTTTCTCCTTTCATAAATTAAATTCAGTATCTCCTGTGATATTCGAGGATTTCTATTTCCTTCTTACTATTTGATTCTCTACTGCCTTCACTATTTTGTCCCTCAAAGAAAGCCTTTCGTCTTCTACTGTGTTCCTTTTCCTTGTTCGAGCCCATCATTACTTAATTATCCCTCAGAAACCCTCTACGACTTCTGGTTCTTTCAACTTACATGTGTCGCATATCATTTATTTCCTACCTTTTTGTTATTTCTTCAGTTCTAATCTATGGTTTATAACCAATAAATTGTGTTCAGAGCTCACACCTGCCCCTGGAAATTTTTCACTGTTTAAAAACTAGCTCTCAAATTTTGTCTTGCCATTATGCATCCAGTCTGAAACCTGGTGTCTCAAGGCCTCTTCTATGTGTACTGTTTCTCTCATGATTCTTAAACCAAGTGTTAACGCTGAAGAAATTGAGCTCTGCTCAAAATTCTACCAGGTAACTTCCTCTTTCACTCCTTTCCACCAGTCTATATTCACATACTAATTTTACTTGTCTTCCTTTGCTGTTATGGAATTCCGATCCCCTATCACAATTAGATTTTTGTTTTCCTTAACTATCTGAATAAGTTGTATTATCTCCTCGTACCTTCCTTCAGTCTCCTCATGAAATATAACCTGCACTACTATGATGAGTGTGGGTTCCATGTATATCTTAGCTACGATAATCCGTTCACTATGCTGTTCATAATAGCTTACCTGCATTCCTGTTTTGATATTCATTATTAGACCTTCTCCTGCATTACCCCTATTTGATTTTGTATTTATAATCCTGTACTCACCTGACCAAAAGTCCTGTTCCTCCTGCCACTGAATATTGGTAATTCCCACTATAATAAATTATTAACTTCAATTAGTCGATTCCAATTTTAAGTTTTCTAATCTATCTGCTCGATTAAAGGACGTTACATTCCCACTATAGAATGGATGACATCCTCTTGAGAAACTCTCTCCTAGACAGAATGACATTTTCACTCTGCAGCGGAGTGTGCGCTGATATGAAACTTCCTGGCAGATTAAAACTGTGTGCCCGACCGAGACTCGAACTCTACCATCTGAGCTACCGAAGCACGACTCACGGCCGGTCCTCATAGCTTTACTTCTGCCAGTATCTCGTCTCCTACCTACCGAGTTCGAGTCTCGGTCGGGCATACAGTTTTAACCTGCCAGGAAGTTTCATATCAGCACACACGGCGCTGCAGAGTGAAAATCTCATTCTAGAAACATCCCCCAGGCTGCGGCTAAGCCAAGTCTCCGCAGTATCCTTTCTTTCAAGAGTGCTAGTTCTGCAAGGTTCGCAGAAGAGCTTCTGTAAAGTTTGGAAGGTAGGAGACGAGATACTGGCAGAAGTAAAGCTGTGAGGACCGGCCGTGAGTCGTGCTTGGGCAGCTCAGATGGTAGAGCACTTGCTCGCGAACGGCAAAGGTCCCGAGTTCGTGTCTCGGCCGGGCACACAGTTTTAATCTGCCAGGAAGTTTCTCTCCTAGACACTTCAATAGGGGACTATTCACTTCTAGAATATTTTAGCTAATAGGATGCCATCATCAATTAACCACACAGTAAAGCTGCATGTCCTCAGGAAAAACCAACGGCTGTAGTTTCCCATTGCTGTTAGCCATTCACCGCACTAGCGCAACAAGGCCATCCTAGCTGATATTATAAGGTCAGACCAGCAAATCGTGCAGCCCCTGCAACTACTGAAAATTCAGCTGTACCCCTTCAAAAATTACGTGTTTGTCTCATATCTTAACAAACGCTCCTCGACTGTGGTTGCAACTGCAGTACAGCTATCCATACCACTGTCTTAATATATTCTCCTATTTTTATTGTTTTCAGAGCAGTGAAGCTGACGTACAACCAACTGGAATAGGAAATCCGTTACACGCTACCCTCTAAGACAAAGCAGTGCTGAGTTAGTGAAACATCTAGAAGCTGAGTGAATTGTGAAATGCCCTTCCAACAGAATTTTTTTTTAGCAATAAAGCTTTTAAGCATATAGGTACGGTACACAATCCACATTATTAATTATTCATTCCAACAAATTACCCTTAAACTTGGTAGGTGGGAGTGTCTACATGTATTTCTGTAATACTTTGTATCAACATAATTATTCTTCATAATAAATTATAATGACAATCTTAAATACTTCCTTCTCTATTTAAATTTTCTCATTTTCAATGCGTTCCTTCGACTAATTATTAAAAAAAACTGTTATCTACGACTTCAGAACGTCAGCAAGATGTTGGAATGGAGCCAATGCTGTATTAGCCTCTGACAGGTCATGTGTTCTACTAATGGACACTCGTGGTATATAGACTGCACCTCTGGCTCATTCCGTCGTGCAGCAGCACATGGTTAGCTTTTTATGTTTGTTTTCATGGAATAACTCTTAAATTCCTGGCGCGTTTTTGCCTGACTGCATGGTTCAGTTCTCAATTTCACTGATTGTCGTTGAACTTGAGAGGGTAGTCACGCGTTCCAGTATCTGTATACACACTCTGCAGCACACTTGTTATTTGTTTTGAAAGGCAAGTGACTGTTGATCACACCAGTCAGCCGCCAGCCTCTGTTGAAGGCACGCCAGGAAAGTAGCAAGTCACAGATTATGCTTATCTATTTGTTTTCATAGTTTAATTCTTATGTTAGTACTAGTAGGAGGGGCAGTGTGTGTTCGTGCTGTATGTTGGCGCAGATGAGATGGCCGCCGTTCGCGATCAGCAGAAGATGCTTATGGTCACGGCCAGCTATCTGCAGGCTGCCGCCTCAGGGTGTAGCATCTGGTACATAACTTGGGGCACCTCAGGTGCGGCTTGTTGTGGCCACTGACTCTGCTACGGAGGCACCTTGCGGAGTGGCCACTGTGAGAGATTCGCGTTCACAGAAAGGTGAGTGGCAGATTCTATCGCATTTTTGTTGGTCGAGTCAGAGACTCAATATGGAGTCTGGTCTCGCTCAACCACTCTGTGAGTGGACAGGCAGCTGCTCATTCAGCAGGGGTCAAGCGGGCACAAGGGAGGGGAGGGGGGCGTTACAATTTATTGGGACCTCCAACATTAGGCGCATTATGGAGGGGATTGTGGAGAAAGTTCCCAGGGTCAGAAAGGAAATGAATGTGCACTAGATGTCTAGGCTAGAGGATCTGAGATATTGAGGAATCCCTACCTGCAGCTGTTGAGCATGCAGGGTGCAGCCATCTGCAGGTTGTGGCTCATGTCAGCACCAATGACGTTTGTCACTTGGATTCTGAGACCAATATCGATTCGTATGGGTTGATGGCAGGAGTGGTGAAGACTGCTGCCCTCACATGTGGGGTGCAATTTGCAGCGTTGTCTCCAGATTTGGTCAGGGTCCTTTAGTTTGGAGCTGAGTGGAGGTCCTCAGTAAGAGGGTTCATTGACTCTGTGACAGTCTTCGCTGCAGATATCCGCACCTGCATTCGGGAGCGCAGAATTGTTTGACTTTCCTTGATAGGTCAGGGGTACACTACACAAAGGAAGTAGCTATCCGGGTAGCAGAGTACTTGTGGAGTGGACATGAGGCTTTGTTTAGGCTAGGAAGTACGTTCACGTCTTCTGATGAACTCTCACCAGTCGATATGCAGCAGCTAAATTAGAGTGTGTACAATGCAGAGACATTCCTTCAAAATTTTAGCAGTATATTCTCGGACTGTTCACAACATAGTTCCTGAATTTACTACCATCCAGGAAAGTTGTTGTGAGTAGAGGGTTAGTGTATATTCTAGCCCAAGAGTTGCTAACATCAACATCAGCATTCTTGGACTTCTAAAGTCATCACAACCAGACACTTGCACCAAGGCCATGACAAAGCCACTTCCAGAATTACGACATCATCGCAGTAGGACAAATACGACAAGGTCATGTCACTGAGGTGTCGACTTTAACAAGTCTATTTGTTGTAAATATCGATCAGATAAATGTGTTTTACCAGCACTGCGGCTGAGTTGTAGAGAAGATGTGAGCTGGGCAAGCCTGTGATTGCGCTGTAAGGATACTTGCCTGTATTTTATGCTAATATATTTGATATTTGTAAAAGCATAATTATGGCATGCAGTTTCAGCACCCCAACCAGCATGAAATTTCAATTTTTTTAGTGAGACTGTTTGAGCACTATCAATTCTTCTCGGTTTGTCTGTACATCTAGGTCTCATGTGTTCAGTTGACATGACATGTGCCGAGCAAAGAAAAATTTAAGAAGGCTATTAGTCATAAATATCTATCAGAGAAATGTACTCACACGTTTCTTTATCGATAATGGGAAATGCATGGTAATAGAGAAGTGTATTATTCTACCAGGAGGAATATTGATCAACAAATAATGACACTGCAAAACATTGGCAAGACGATACTTTACCTGACTGGATGCACCAACACATTGTGTTGCATTTGCTGGAATTATATGCCATTTTTAAAATGTCCATCCAGTCTCTCATCACGCAGAAAGTGATAGCGAGTTGTGTAATGAAAACATAATAGGAATGCTCTGCCTGGACGGAACCTCGCTGCAATTGCTGAAAAGACCTATTAGCCCAATCAGTAAGTATTAATTTTTCTATAATTGAATTATTATGTGGATATGCAGTCTTACCAGGGTAGTGTTGTTATTACAGTTCTAGCAGGGCTACTACTGGATTAGGACATGGAAGTCACAATAGCCACAATAGTCTGTGGCGCCATTGGTCACTGAGGTGCCCACACAACACAGCAGCAGCAGGCCACATGTGTGTATAGCAATCATGAGGAATATTGTTCTCTAGATAAGAAGCGATGGAAAATTGTCTCTGTGTACATAAAGTATGTCCTACAATTATATTTTATTTTCAATACAATAAATAATGGCACACACACTTTGTGCTTATAATATGTCAACAATAGAATGTGTGCTGTCGGCAGAGCCTATATGATGATGCTAGTACAAAACGTTAATACAGGATTTGTTCGTATAATGAAATGAGTGTTGCCTTGCCTTCAACTGCCTAGTATGGCAACTTTTCCAAGTCACACACTACCCACCACCTCTATCCAAAATAGGTGGCCATGTAACATTGTTAATAGGAAGCTTCCTAGAATTTTTGATGGGTTAGGCTGCATATCGGTTTATGCTACAGTAGAATGTTATATCTGGGAACAGAATACCGTATGTGTTTGGTCCTCTGCATGACTGTTTACGTATATTACTCTGAGATGACAAAAGTCACTGGATAGCGATAGCCACGTATACAGATTGCAGTAGTATTGCGGACACAAGGTATAAAAGAGCAATGCATTGACAGAGCTATTATTTGTTCTCAGGTGATTCATGAGAAAGGTGTCCAACGAGATTATGACCACACGACGGGAATTAACAGACTTTGAACATGGAAGTGGTAGCTTGAGCTAGACACATGGGACATTACATTTCAGAAATCGTGTGGAATTCAATTCCCAGGACTCTGAGTGTCAAGACTGTGCTGAGAATACAAAACTTCAGGCATTACATCTCATCACAGACAAAGTAGTGGCTGACGGACTTCACTTAATGACCAAGAGCATTGCTGTCTGCATAGAGTTGTGATTGCTAACAAAAATCAACGCTCAGGTTAAAACAGTCATGATTACAAAAAAAATTGTTTGTTATGACCAGTTTCTGCTTATGTTAGAGCCATCCTCCGAATTTTTTTGCCACCTATGGCTGGTGCTGGCAGCTCTACAGATTTTCACGTGATACCACTTGATACAGTAATACAGTGTAGAGTAATATCACGTGAAAAACCAAGGAGCCGCCAGCACCAACCATAGGGGACCCAAAAAATCCGAGGACGGCTTTAACGTAAGCCAAAACCTATCACAAGAAACAAATGTTATTGCGATCAAGACTCTTTTTTTAAACAAAGTATAGCACCAGATCGCTGCACTCCACGGAAATGTTCTCTATATTTATAAACAAACAGCACTCCGTGAAATAACTACAGAAATCAATGTGGATGTACGACGAATTTATCCCTTAAGAGTATGTATCCCTTGGAGTAAGTGAGCTATAGCAGCAGATGAATGTCTTTATTAATGGCATTGCCTGTGGAATCTCTCTTGGGTTCGTGACCATATTGGTGGGATCATAGACGACTGGAAAACAGTAAACTGGTCAGATCAGTCCCGATTTAAGTTGGTAAGAATTGACGGTAGGATTCGAGTGTGGCTCACACTCCACAAAGCCAAAGATCCTGTCAACAAGGTACAGAGCATGCTGATGATGGCTCCATAATAGTATGGGCTGTGTTTTTATGGAATGGATTGGGCCCTCTGGTTATGTTCGGCTATTTGGAAACCATTTTCAGTCATTCATGGACTTCATGTTCGCAAACAGCGATGGAATTTCTATGGATGGTGATGTGGCAAGTCACTGGGCCACAGTTGTTCGCGAATGGTTTGAAGTTCAAGTGAATGATTTGGCCATCCATATCGCCTTACATGGATCCCATTAAACATTTATGGGACGTACTCAAGAGGTCAGTTCATGCACAAAATCCTGCACCGGCAAACTTTCGCGTAATAGACGGCTATAAAGGCAGCATCGCTCAATATTTATGCAGCAAACTTCCAATGATTTGTTAAGTCCATGACATATCGAGTTGCTGCAGTATGTTGGGCAAAAGGAGCAGGTCCAGCATGATATTAGGAGGTATCCCAACACTTTCGTCACCTCAGTGTAGACACCAACAAACAGTACTTACCAAGTGCTCGACTGTACTGCCTGTTAATCATTTCCATGCAGTGTCACTTAACGAATAACTTTCCAAAGAGTCATCAATTGAGTTCACTAGAATATAAAACGACGCTAAATAGCCGCAAACAAACAGTCTCCTTTTGCGACAAAAAGTGTCAACATGGGTTCCTCCAAAGTGCTAATCATCCCAAAGCTATTAGCGAGGAGGATGAGAACAACTGATGAATGCTTTGGTTTGTAATAGTTACTAGACTAATTACTGGACAGTATTTGTTTCTGACACTAGAAACATAAATTACGTGGTAAATGTTATGCCCCTTAGTAAGAAGAATTTCAGTGTGCTTAAACCCATTACAGAAATGTTTTGCAATAACACTATGCTAATTCAAATCTGTGTTTGGTTGTGGCTATTAAGCCTCCTTTTATAATCTACAGAACCAAGATGGTGGCATTCTGGCAAGTTACAACTGCGCAGCAGCTGTTCCGTTCCGTAAGTATTTGTTGATTGATACTACGTGGAAATGGTTAACACACGGTATAGTGGATTACATTGTAAGTATTGTTTGATTGTGTCTAATACACATAAACAGTCTAGCACAGCATCAAAAACATGAAGCATTCAGTTCCCAGATACAACAGTCTATTGTGGCGTAAACTGGTATACATACTAACCCACCAAAAATCCTGAGAATTTTCCTACTTACATTGTTGTATCTGCACGTATCTGAGAGCTGGGTAGTTGGATGTCCTTGTAAAGTTGCCTAAACTGAGAGCTGGCTGAAACCCGAAGTAGAAAGATATAGGCCTGGGCACCATATCAGGAGGCATGTTCATTGACGTCGATGAAAATTTTGTGTCTAGAGAGATTGAAATTGAGTCTCACTGTGAAGTTTCTGGACGCGAGTAGCAGGCCTTTTTATGGGTCATGAGTCTTCTGACTGGTTTGATGCGGCCCACTACGAATTACTCTCGTGTGCCAACCTATTCATCCAAGGGTATCACTTGCAACCTACGTCCTCAACGATTTGCTCGGTGTATGCCAATCTCTGTCTTCCTCTACAGTTTTTGTCCACTACAGCTCCCTTGAATACCATGGAAGTAATCCTCTGATGTCTTAACAGATGTCCTATCATCCTGTTGCTTCTACCATAGCGGTCGCGCGTTTCCAGACTGAAGCGCCTAGAACCACTCGGGCACAACGGCCGACTCGTAATTCTCGATTTTATTTTGTGAGCTGAAAGGTCGCGACAGAAAGCACTTCAATTTATCTCTTAACATCACAGTCCACGATGTGTAACAAAAACGTTCGAGCTTTACAACGTAAACACAGTCTAAAACATCAGTCTCAAACACAACATTACTTGGTCATGCACGACAATAATCAGACTCTGCTGATCTGCGCCGACTCCTTTCTTATCGTTTCACATAGCGATCGCTCAATACATATCAAAGTTTATCCCTCGCAAAATATTTAATAGATTACAATATTTTAAGCTTTTAAGTGTATCTACAATATTTTACGTCAATACACCTTTCTTATGCACGTATAAATATTTAAAGCATATTACGATTCTGTTTCATGTAAAAAGAAAAGATGAACATAGAAGAAGAAGAAAATATTATGTTGTACTACAGTAGTATCTTCATATGATTTACAAAATCCATTGATATTTTAAAAATGTGTGTATGTATGTATGTATGTTCCACGTTTCCTCCTAAATCACTGCACCGATTTCAACAATACTTGCTATACGTAACACTTACTACCTAGAAAGAATTTCTGTGGGGGTAAGAATCGCCTATCTATCGCAGGGGTGTGGGTATGCGCGAAAAAGTTGCGTAGCTCATTACGCGCAAATAGCCAGTTTATATTCATCCAGGATTGGACAATGCGGTCATCTAGTGATCTGCAACAAATTTTGCACGTATTTTCAAGCTTTATGAAACTTTTTCTCGCCAACAATCTCTACAAAATGATGAAAGATAAAAAGTTTGTCGCTTACTTCATTTTCGCTGTTCACGCTGTAAAACTTCATTACTTGTTTACCAATAACCATATTCGCCAACAGATTGCAAACAGCATCCACGTATACCACTGAATATACCACTGTACAACAAATAGTTCAAGAGAGATGACGTCATAAACACTGATATGCATGAAAGACTAGCGCACCATGCATGACGTTTAAATTTTTTTCTTCTTTACTGCTAATTACTCTATTCCCAAGTAATTTAGCAGACAGTATCCACATAAATCGCTGAATGTACCTACTAACTCTATTCGCAACGAAGTTTCCATACAGTATCCGTATAGACTACTGGACGTATTTGCAAAATTATGTCACTGTATGTCACAAAGTTCAGGCGATATGACGTAATAAACATTGAGCTCCTCAATAACGAAACTGAAGGGTGAATTTCAATAAAGATATAGGTGAAATATGTGTACAGTTATGTGTGAAATATATTAAACACATGTCAAATATATGCACCATGTGCATACGTGGGCAAGGCTATGCCTAAATATCTCTTTCTATGCCCCTGGATAGATATAAAACAAATTTAGTACAACCAGCAAGTTTCTATTTAGGTTGGGATGATAAGGTGGACAGAGAAGGGGAATGAGGAGGTGGGCAGACAGAGGTGGGGATGGAGGAGATAGACATAGATATGGGAGGACGAGAAGGACAGAGAGAAGGGGAGGTAGAGATGGACTGAAAGAGGATGGGAGACGAGATGTATTTTGAAGAGGAGAGGGAAGATGGACAGAGAGAGGGACAGGAGGAAATTAACAGGGTGGGGGGATGGAAAAGATGGACAGAGAGATTTGGTGGAGGAGATGGACAGGACTGAGAGATGGGGAAGAGGAAATGGGCAGAGAAAGGGAAGAGGAATAGAAGAAAGAAAGATGACAAGATGAACAGGGAGGTGATGGAGGAGGAAATGAGCAGTGTGAGGGGTGAGGAGGGGAATAGATAGGGAGAGGAGAAAATGTACAGAAAAATGATGAGGTGTAGATGGACCTAGGGGGGGGGGGGGGGTAAGGAGGAGCTGGAGAAAGACAATGGGAAGCAGAGGATGAGGTTAGAGGGGGAGGAATGATGGTCAGAGGGGGAAGGTGCATATGGACACAGAAGAGAGGAGAGGACAGAGGGAGTGGGGAGGAGAAGATCGGCAGAGAGAGGGGCAAGAGGAGACAGACAGGGAGCGGGAGGTTGTAATGTTGATGCATGAAGTTGTTCTGAAAGCGGTGCTGATATTCAAGACAATAAAAGGGGGTTAAAAGCTGCGAGCTATCTGGGGAAGTTAACCTTGCATTACTGAGCAACTGTTTCACCAGGTATCCAGTGTAGCTTACCAAATTCCCAACCAGACTAACATTAATTATAATCTTTTAGTAGTCATCTTACGATAACCGGTGATTTTATATATATATATATATATATATATATATATATATATATATATATATATATATATATATATATATAAAATATCACCGGTTATCATATTATATATATATAAAGACAATTTAAATAAAATGAAATAAATCAGTTTATATTTGGAAATTTATTTTAACATTGATCATTGTTCCGTTAAAATTTCAGCATATTAAACTTGATTCATAACTAAACTGGTGCTTTATTTAGGACTGTGAAAATGTGAGTTTGTAATCTTACGGAACACATCAAATATGGAGCCAAGATTGGGAGACTGCATACAACACTGCATTCATAAAATAGCACACGAAGAACGTTGAAACATATGCAAGAGGAAATTAACCACAACCAACCGATTCAATTTTCACCCAAAGAAGTTACGTTCGTAGCGCAATCCTGTCCGTCATGAAATTGCCACACGCTGGTATACTAAATTCATACAAACTCTCTGTGAAATCTTCCTGAAAAGAATAGCTGAAGGCTACTCTGATGATTACACTACATGCTTCACGTGGTCAATTTGGTTTACACAAAGAGTGTAACTCCACAATAATTTTGATAATTAAAATAAATTACATCGAAACACAAATTACAAAAGAAAAACCTCGAACTGGTTACTGTCGTCTTACTGTTAACCTGATGGATCAAACAATTGTATAAGCACGTGGTACTGGTCTCACAAAGTACACCCCACGTGGATTGAACATAAAGAAAAGTTGCTATATTGATAAATATTGTCAAGACGAGACGTTATAATCTCACGCACATTCGCATTTAAGATTGATGATCTTAGTTAGAGTTACGGATCATCCACACGTGGATCCACTTTACTCACGAAGTAGTGACAAAGCAACTACTGGAAGATATTCTGAACTTCACACTCGAATTACACTGCGTTGCAATTTAAGATAACATTAGATATTTTAGATCTAAACCTGAAATAAAGGTGATTAAATTTTCAGTTAGGCTGAACTTAAGAAATCCATTGTCCTACGGACTTAGCAGAGACGCGCTTAGCCGGAGATCTTACCACTTCAGTCGCTCGCTGCGGACGGACTGCCTGGGCCCCTACGGGGTGCTTCCACAGATACAAACGGAAGTGACCAGAGAGGCAGCTTCCTATACCAACATGACAAGGGACGGACAGGGCCATACTAAGAGTAGAAACCTCTTTGCTTTTAGACAGCATAGCTACCTGTTCCGACGTTGGTCCTACTGTTCCCTAGCAGACAGGCTTGTCTGCTACCATCAAGCATGCAACTAGAAATAGTCATTGATCCTTTCACATAGAAGGGAAGGGGGATGACAGTATCTTATCATATACACTATATAAAAAAAGCACATGTAGGTTCCATGTGAGACTGTGTGACATAAATTACATATAAACTGTGTTTTAAAGTGTAGCAGTGTGACAGATCGTTCTTGCTTATGTGTAAAAGTAACACGTTCCATTGCACAGTCTCCTCCCATATGGAGTCAGAAACACCACAGTAAATTTAGAAGTGGAATCTATGCCGTAAATGACAACAGATTTAAGAAATTAACATGAATGGGATCCAACAGAGACCTTTCAAGGTGGAGGAGGTGGGCAGGGAGGGGGGTAGTGCAGATGGACTGAGAAGGGGAGAAAGAGTGATGGACAGAGAAAGGTTGAAGGAGGAGTTAGGCTGATAGAAGATTCCTGGGCTAGGCTGGATAATAAGCAAGTTATTTATATACCCTAAAGAAGGGTTGGTCGAAATATTTGATTGTGCACACAGAAATTTGAGAGGGACCTTAAGAAGCAGCCAGTACTGTACATGTAAAGGAGGAGACTCAGCACACAGGTGCTGCGATGCTCGGTCTTAGCTCTCACGCGCTTTCAAGGCTTCTCGCAATTGTTGTGGCGTAGAAGCTATTTTCACACTAGCATCCAAAAACTTGTGGCTGCGGTACAATATGGTGTGTCTTGATAAACAGTGGAACATTCGTCATGTATTACTACTGTACTGTACTATAGGGAGAGGACTGGACAGTTTTTATCACTACTCTAGCGGCAAAGAGAGGGCCAAACCCTCCCCCTCCCCCTCCCCATCCCCCTCACCGCCCCCCCTCCCCCACTCCACTGGTTCACTTGAGGGCTTAAATCCTCGGCGCCTGCGTCCATGTCTTCGGAAAAAAAGTCCTAGACAGAAATGGCTCTACGTTGCTTTCACAGAAAATACTTTCCTGGGTAAGCGGGGGACTGCAGAGAAAACCTGTCAACTACAGTAAAAAAGTCAATTAGTGGGACTGAAACCTCAAGTTGGTCCCTCAATTACAAAAGGTTGCCTGCATGAAATTTTCATTAACTATTGAAGAAGACGTAATTATTTCTACAGTAAGCTTCTTGTTCAAGGCTTCTTTATAAATCCTCTGGGTTTCTGATAGTACGTTTTGTTCTATATGCTCGGCTGAAAATTTCTAGTTAAATCTTAGCTCAACATATACGCTGTTGGCAGGGCTACATGTGTTGCACAATATGTGACAAGTGAGAGGAACTGCGAAGTATCTGTTTCATACCGTTCTGTTGGAGAGTGTTTCTGTAAATCTGCGAGTATTCATGACACAAAACGATACAAAATATTTATGCGTATCTGTCAAAATGGCCGGCCGGAGTGGCCGAGCGGTTCTAGGCATTACAGTCTGGAACCGCGTGACCGCTACGGTCGCAGGTTCGAATCCTGCCTCGGGCATGGATGTGTGTGTTGTCTTTAGGTTAGTTAGGTTTAAGTAGTTCTAAGTTCTAGGGGACTGATGACCTTAGATGTACCGTAGCACTCAGAGCTATTTGAACCTGTCAAAATATTTGTTATAGTGCATCACGGATTTTAGGAATTTACACTATTATCTTTTAGCAGATACCGCAGTTGTTCACATTTTTATGCACACACGCACACTACATAACGTTTCACCGCTGTATTTCATCTCTGTCTCCCTCTCTCTCTGTTTTTCTCTCTCTCTCTGTTTCTCTCTCTCGCTCTCTGCGTGCTGTACGTTATGAGACAGCGACAGTTATTCAGTTATGATGCAAAAAGATAGCCAGAGCTGCGAACAAAATAGATGTTTACTCAATAGATGACAGTTTTTCGTTAATACCAGTTTCCGAACCCATCAAGACTTGCAAAGTTAAATGTGCTTCCAGATTAGCAGAAAATACTCCTGGTGCGTATGTGCCTGGCCCCAAGTGAACATCTCTGAAGTCTGCTAATTTCCTATGTGTTGCCAGACGCGTTTTCTCTGGTGTTTCGCAGATATTTGCAAATTTGTGTTTTGCTGGAGGCATCCCATACAGTTACTGTCTTTCGTGTGACGCCCAGGGCCAGTAGAAAGCGTCGGTTAGTTTTCCGTTATAAATCGGAATTTAACGTGTCCACTCGATTCGACGCTCCCAAAGTAGTGTAGTCGGCTGTTCGTTTAACGATATGTATTGAGAACGGCCGTAAAACTGCAAGCATAAACAGAAATCTAGTAGCGACTCAGTAACGCTGCATTTTTGGCGGTAGCAGCCAGCACTGGCCAGGTACTGCTGCCGTTGCTGGAGTACTGGTCATTCTTTGTCATTTACTGTCGCTGTTAGTACATACTCATAAAACGAATACCGGAATTGACTATTCTGGGAACACTCTGTCAAAGTGGCAGGTAAAATTCAACTTTAAAATCAATTTTGTTGGCAACGGGAAACAAACCGACGCTTTCGTTGACACTGGACCTCGCATGGATGACGTGGTGAGCAGTAGTTGCTTGGACTGACGCCGTCAACACAATCCAAAAACGTAATTGCAAATAACTGCCAGGCCGCCAGCGCAAATGCACCATACGACACTTAGGTGAGGTACCTTGCATATTAACATGGTGTTTCATAGTCTTTCGATCAGGCCTTTAGGGATTACATATCACGTCGTGTGGTATAATTTTTATTAGACGATGTATTCGCTCATGCTCCTCGGCGATGCTAGGGTTCTTTTAAGATTGGTTATGCCCCTGAGACACGTCAGTGCATAGGCACACTGCGGTCTTCATATGCCATGTGTGTTGCCTGTAATCCGGTGATCTGAAACGATGCAAAAGATAAATTCCTGTTTCGCTTCTAAAACATGTTTCTCTTATTACAGACACTCATTTATAGTGTTTTCTTGTTGAAAATCACTTGTAAGCGGGCTGTTTAGGTTCTATGTAAGTGGGCTGTTTAGGTTTTTATGCTGGTAACGCCACGTAGCGCTCTGTATGAAAATCACTGCCTGCGCTGTGTGCAGTCTGTGGCTGGTTGGACTCATTGGTGAAATACTCACTAGTGCAGTGTTGGGCAGTTGGATGTCAACAGCGCGTAGCGTTGTGCAGTTGGAGGTGAGCCGCCAGCAGTGGTGGATGTGGAGAGATGCCAGAGTTTTGAAAGGTTACAAGAAGCGGACTATCTGGACGTCTGCCCGCCAGAAAAAGGAAGTTTGTAAAGATGGATGTCATGAATTGATAGATATATATATGATGACTTTTGAACATGATTAAGGTAAATACATTGTTTGTTCTCTATCAAAATCTTTCATTTGCTAATTATGCCTATCAGTAGTTAGTACTTTCAGTAGTTAGAATCTTTTATTTAGCTGGCAGTATTGGCGCTCGCTGTATAAGTAAAGAGAAAACTGTTTGAGTACGTTGAGATTTGCTCCGCTGTTTGAAAATCAAATAATGCAGAAGTTTATTAGCACAGTCATTCATAATTTTTCTAAGGGGACGTTTCAGACTCTATCAGTTTACTGGAGAAGGTACGATGCAGATGCAGCATGCCTAGTTGGTAGACCTTGGTAATTTGGTGAAATCGCATGGTCACAGGGGCAAAAAATTCAATAAAAAAACCACCTACCATTTTCGGACAGCATCAGCAAATATTTTGTACCCAAGAAAAGTTCTTTCCCTTGATGTGATCTATCACATATACACCTGTCATGCGGAGACTTTGAAACATATGTGCTGAGTGATAAGCTATTATGATATGAAAGAGGGGTTGATGAATATCTTAAAATACGTTTTTGGCCGAAGGCGATGAGACTCTGTGCAGAGATCGTGCGACACCTGAAAATGCTTGAATTATTGCAGTCCTGACTCAAGCACTGCCTGCTATTCATAGGAAACCAGGGGGTGGGTGGGGTTGACACAAATGTTCAATAAGAGAGAGTGTCAAATTAGCAACAAATGTTCCTGTTAGGATGCGAACACGAAGGTGTGTGTAAGGTTATACGCAACTGTTGAGAACAGTAGCAATAACAGACCAATTAGTGGACTTCCAGCTGAAATAATCTGATATGCGTTGTTATAGAAATGCAAATGTTAAAAATTGTAAATTCGTGAGTAGTGTCTGTTGTTGAGTGCTTTTACAGATTGTGATTGGCGCCATAACCAAAATGATGTTGTAATACGTTGAGTGAAGAATTTAGTTGTTTTAGAGAAAAACAAAAAAAGCGAAGATTTAAACAATAAACAGACGAAAAAGTGTGACTCGCCCGGCTAAACGCGCGCGTTAGCACGCCGCTCCGTAATTCGTGGAGGCGCGGTGGCCACTGTCGAACCGGTCCGGTTGATTAGCGAGGAGTGCCAGTGTGCCGGCCGGCTTGGATGTGGTTTTTAGGCGGCTTCCCAGACCATCCTAGCTAGCTGTCGGGCTGGTATCCAGGTCCTGTCTCAGACGACTCGCTTACACTCGTAAGCCGTTTGTGCAATTACACATGGAATAACATTTGATGCAGGCGATGATCAAAAATTCAGTCTCGGAGCTGAAAGGCTGGCGGCGATACGGTGTAACGGCCAGGAAAAAGAAGAGAGCTGAAAAACTGTCAATCTTGAGGGATCAGTAACGTGAACTGAGAAGAAATGGCTAATATGTGCAAAAAGTGAGGTGCAGTTGGTGATGAACAGTACAGATGAGATGAGAATCCTTTACACTGGATTACATGAAATGGCATTAAAGGATATGAGAAGGTCAACGACGTAATGGAGATGCAACAATGGATGTTGAAATGGAAATTATGGTAGCACAGTTGAACATTGGCCACATAGATAATCAAAAGCCACGCTATTAGGTGAAAAATATTGAGAGGAGGATGAAGATGAGCTGTCAGAGCTTTAATGTGCGAAATGTGAGGTAATAACTCCCGTCCACAATACTTACAAGGAGTGAAGATGGTGATTAGAAAAAGTTGTCATAATTGCCATATCTACAGCTCGAAAGTGAGTCATGGTTAATGTAATGGTGGTAAATAATATAGGCATGCTTCGCGGAAATGTGAGCTATTGCAACGTTATTATCAAATGCGACCTAACAGGACCAACGTGTAGTTTTTCTTTTCTTGGCCGTCGAAGGCCGAACACCGGCAAACATTCATCGGTGAATGAAGAATGTGTACAGGGCAGCATGTCTGTCGCAAACCACCGTTGTGAATTGGTGCGCCAAGTTCCGTGCTGGTCGCGATTCGACACGAGACCCTGGCGGATCGGGGAGGCCGTACTTATCCACTAATCGAGCGGGAAACGCTTGAGCACCGCCCTACAGTTACGTCTCCCCATGCGATTATTACGGCTTCGGTCGCTTAAAAAAGGCCTTGGAGGGTCGAAAATACCTGCCGGACGAGGTTATGCAGCAAGCGGTTATGAAGTTCTTCACGCAGCAGGACATGGTGTTTTACTAAACGGTATCTTCAACCTGATGCCTCAGTGGGATGATAGCCTCAATGATCACGACGATTTTACATTATTAACATACCAATTTTGTACCGTACGGCCTTCAGACGGAAACCTTTTCATCGTCCATTGTAATAAGAACACATACATTTCTAAACGTTATCCTACTCTTTGAGGACAAACAAATTTTCGACTATTCAGCCTATGTGAATATTCCCTGCCACAATTACAGTGAGATGTTAGCATGTAAGGCCCAGGAATAGTATATGAAAAAGTATTCACTTTTTATTGTAATCAAATGAGTATAATACTTCTTGTTCTTTTTCGTGCACCATACAGGAACAAATGCGTTTTGAGGAATAATCATTGTATGTATTGAATCGGATGCACTAAGTACATTAAAAGGAACTGAGATATTGTCACACATAAAGGACTACCATGTGTTTATGAGACTTCTGCAATAAATGTAAACTTAGTTATTAACATACAGAAGGGGTAAAATAAAAAAATTGTAAATCTGAGCAGAACTGAACCTTGTTAATGAACAGGAGATCTGCAGTCGCCCAAAATTCAAGGGACCGTGATTTACATGTGCAGCCGAGGGGTTTTAGACTAGATGTGTGTTAGCAAACCTCTAGCAAAGTCTGCAGTGCGAAATCTAGAGGCAAAATGATGAGAATTCAGCTCTGTAGCGATAACAAGCATTAACTATACGAAAAGAGATGGACCACCAGAAAACAGTGCTCGAATGAAGAAAAATGTGGAACAAAGTCCGACGAAATCCCTACTCCGTCTGTCTGTACAAGTAGGAATTAATAAACTGTCGTGTCAAACCATTATCAAAAAGAATCTGCATGTGCATCCCTTCGGATTTACTGTTCTGCATGAGTTAATGCTTCCAGACAAACTTTCGCGAGCTGAGTTCAGCTAATGGAATCAGAACTGTTGGTATCTCAATTTTTCTTTTCTTCATAACAGACATGACACAGCTTAGAAGGGCATGCCAAGTCATAGAACATACGTCAATGTGTATCAGAATGTCCCCATCAGAACTTCGAAGAGCCGTAGCATAATGTCAAGATTGGAGGTCGCCGCCCTACTTCTGAATTGTCCATCACAATACTATTCTTTCAACAAACTGTTCATATTAACTGTTAGTCCAACAACTGTTTAACGAATATGTAGAACAACTGACAGAATATGAATGACTGCACGCACATTTTCAGCAAGAGAGGCAGCAGCACACAATCCTGACAATCTAGGCACGAGTGCATGAGCTGTTCGGTGAGTTCTAGGCGCTTCAGTTTGGAACCGTGCGACTTCTGCGGTCGCAGGTTCGAATTTTGCCTCGGGTATGGATATGTGTGATGGCCTTATGTTAGTTAGGTTTAAGTGGTTCTAAGTTCTAGGGGACTGATGACCTCAGATATTAAGTCCAATGGTGCTCAGATCCATTTTTTTGTTCTCTGAGAAGTGGCGATCTCAGTCACCTGCTCTCCCTCTCACTGTGAGGTTTACCTGTGGACACATTGAGGGGATGGGTGCACTGAAATAATCCTCACACACGGTAAGAGCTGCTGCTGAAAATTGTTAACACGTTGCTGCTGCCCTCAAGCAGAGGTGCTACGTGTATCTCAAAGTTTGATAAACAGCTCTGCGTCGACGTGAGTGGAAGACATATCCAGCGTGTTGTGTAATGTACGTTAACAAAAGTCAATCCAGCGTCAGTTTCGCTGTAGGTATATACTGGATCTGTTTCATTATGTCCTCAATGTATAATAAGTGTTTTTCAAAACTAAAGTGTTGCTGATTAATACAGAAGAAAATAATGAGGACTTGTCTTTTACTCAGTAAAGAACGTTTAATTTTCTGTGGTCGGGTATACGGCGTCAAAACTTACTTTAAAGTACCGAGCACAGAGAGTACGTAACACTTTGGTCGGAAATAGCCATCAATGCTATGGCTACCAAATTACAAGCGGCTGCCGCTCTTTGGTGCTGCAATCACCAAAAAATATAAGGTCATAGTGGGAGGAAATTTAAAAATGAAAGACGCTAGTGTCTAGAAATTAAAGAAAAAAACTAAGAGATGGGTGGTAGGAAACTGAAAAGAGCAAGATGACATTGGTGGTAAATTTTAAAAATGCAAAGTATTGGTGGCAGAAAATTTAAAAAATGCAGAAGTCGGGAACTGTCTATTTGGGCTTTGTAACCCCTTGAACCCCTTGCTTCCCGCCGTCTTCCATCTCCGCTGCCTATCAGTCGCCTCTCCAGCCAACCACAGTGTAGTACTTTATCGGGCACTAAATGAGGCAGTGTATCACAGCGTAACTGTCAATTACATAATCTTCACTTGAATTACGTAAAACTGCGTCATGTTAACAAAATATTACGAAACATTGACCCGTATTGTTGGTTGGTTGGTTGTTTCGGGGAAGGAGACTAGACAGCGAGGTCATCGGTCTCATCGGATGAGGGAAGGACGGGGAAGGAAGTCGGCCGTGCCCTTTGAAAGGAACCATCCCGGCAATTGCCTGGAGCGATTTAGGAAAATCACGGAAAACCTAAATCAGGATGGCCGGACGCGGGATTGAACCGTCGCCCTCCCGAATGCGAGTCCAGTGTCTAACCACTGCGCCACCTCGCTCGGTGACCCGTATTGTTCAACGAATACAAAAAGTGCTACAGTAACTGAAGAGAAAAGCTACGTAAGCATCTTTACCTGAATCCCGTAAACTGACCATTGGCACCATCTCTCTCTCTCTCTCTCTCTCTCTCTCTCTCTCTCTCTCTCTCTCTCTCTCTCCCCACACGCATACTCACACACACACACACACACACACACACACACAGAGACACGGACACACACACACACACACACACACACACACACACACACACACACACACACACTCTGCACAACGTTTCGCCACTGTATTTTGTCTCTCTCAGTATATACTCAAACTTTGATCATGCTAGGTGTGATGGGACAGCAACTCTTACTAAACTGCAATGCAAAAAGACAGCCAGAGTTGCGAAGAAATTTTATACAGCAGGTGATCGATTTCAGATTAATAATCATTTTCAAGCCCCTCCGCCCCCTCCCTCCCCCCCTCCCCCCCCTAAGGATTTCAGAGTGAAGTGGACACCCAAAACAACAATAAGACTGCCAATACGTATATGTCTGGTCCCAAGTGAACATATCTGTAGTTTGGTATCCAAAATAAAAGCATCAAACCGCGATTTCCCCGTCCTGTGTCTAATTACGATATAATCATACAAACTGTCAATCAGATGATCGTACGACCGTGTTCTGCATGGAAGGTGGCATTTCGGTCAACGAACAACCATACCAATGACGACGTAAGGTGGCCTACGAAACGAAATTGTGTAGGCCGGGTAACCCCACACCCACAATCACTGTGTACACCGTCACAGGCGGTACAGTATGGCACAAAGAAGATACCTACCACACTTTTTGCGATGGACGGCGGTGGAAGAAAGGAAGCAGGACAGTCGCAAACTAATTTGCTATTAATGTGAACCGCTCTGTTGTTTCTCGGATGCGGTGACAGTTTATAAGGACCGAAATTGTATCCCAAAGAACAAGGTCGGGCCGACCACATGTGACTTCAGAGAAGTGGACTGTTATTTGGCTGAAAGGGCATGACAGTACCGCTTAGTACTGCACGGCAACTGGCAGGTGAGCTCGCAGCATCCACTGGAAGTGTTTTATCCAGGGAAATGCTGTGCAGAAGGCTTTGGCAGAGTGGCCTTTATCGTCGTAGATTTATTGTATGTCTACCTCGGACGCGTCTTCATAGAAGAAAACGTCTAGAATGGGGTAATCAACATGCCATGCCAACCGGACGGTCGAACAGTGGGTCAATGTTGTTTTCACAGATGTGTCTCGATGCAGTCTGGAGAGTGATTCTCGATGGATTCGCATCTGGAGGGAGCGTGGAAAACTATTTTGGTTACCTAATAGCGTGGACAGGGATTATGTTTACCACTCGTACAGCGTTCATGGAATTGTAGGGTGAATCGGCAAGGTTTGACTGCTGTTAGGTAGGGTGACTAGATCTTGGTGCCTCATTTGCCGTTGTTGCGAGGCACTGTAGGTCCACCTAACGATAACGCTACACCTCATAGAGCACCGGTGGTTATGTTTTCTTGGAAACAGAAGATACTGCACGCATGGCGAGACTTGTTTGCTTTCCCGATTTGAATCCCACAGAGCATGTCTGGGATGCACTAGGGAGACGGGTTAAATCACATGAGAATCCACCAACCACTGTCCAAGACTTGCGAGCAGCTCTGCAGGATGAATGGGCGTTATTGCCTCAACATGAGACTGATGACATCATTCACAGCATGCCCCGTCGTTGTCAGGCCTGTAGTGCTGCCAGAGGTGGTCACACCCCATACTGAGCACATTAACCAGTTGTCGGCATGTGTGTGCAAATCCGTTACATTAGAAACAACCAAGAACATTTTTCATTTTTGAATACAATTATGCATGTTGCAGATGTTTACATTCCGCATTCTTTAAATTGTTGCTACTTTACTATCCTCTGTTTGTACTGTTATGTGGCAAAAATAAACGCAACTTTGCAAAATTTCCGTTTTTTGCTTTAATTTTGGAAACCAGTATATATATATATATATATATATATATATATATATATATATATATATCATACGCCGCAAGCCACCTAATGGTCTTTGGCAGAGGGTACTTCCGGTACCACTACTTGATCCCTCCAACCCTGTTCCACTCGCGAATAGTGAGTGGGAAGAATGATTGTCGGTAAGCCTCTGTGTTGGCTCTAATTTCTCGAATTTTCTCCTCGTGGTCAAAACGCGAGATGTATGTGGGAGGAGGGGTGGGGTGGGGGGAAGTAACATTTCGTCTGACTCCTCCTGAAAAATGCTATCCCGAAATTTCAGTAGTAAATCTCTCCGTGATGCACAGCGTCTCTCTTGTAACGTCTGCCAGTGGAGTTTGTTTAGCATCTCCGTAACGCTCTCTCGCCAGCTAAACGATCTCGTGACATAGCGCACCGCTCTTCGTTGGATCTTCTCTATCTCCTCTATTAGTCCTACCTGATAGGGATCCCAGATAGATGAACAATATTCATGAATCGGGCAAACAAGCGCCTTACAAGCCACTTCTTTTGTCGATGAGTTATATTTCCTTAAGATTCTTCCGATGAATCTGAGTCTAGTGTCAGCTTTTCCCACTATCTGTTTTATATGGTCCTTCCACTTAAGGTCGTTCTGGATATTTACGCCTAGATATTTTACGGCAGACACTGTCTCCAGCTGTTTGTCATAAACAGTGTAGCTGTACAGTACTGGATTTTTTTGCTATGTATGCGCAATGTGTTACATTTATTTACGTTCAAGGTCAAACGCCAGAATCTGCACCATTCTTCAATTCTCTGCAAGTCGTTCTGGAAATTCTTACTATCTTATGGAGTTGCTACTTTGGTATAGACAACTGCATCATCTGCAATTAGCCTTGAAGTGTATCCGACGCTATATGCTAGATCATTTACATACATTGTAAACAGCAACGGTCCTATCACACTTACATGTGGTACTCCGGATATTAGGTTTACATCTGTCGATTTAGTTCCGTTAAGAGCGACGTGTTGAGTTCTATCCACAAGAAAGTCTAGAATCCAGTCGGAGGCTGCTCCGGTAGTCAGTAAGCTCGTACTCTTTTCTTAAACGGCGATACGGGGCGGTGTCAAATGCCTTGCCGAAACCAAGGAACACGGCATCAACCTGAGCGTCGTGAAATTCACGGAGGAACAGACCGAGCTGAGTTTCGTAGGATCTCTGTTAGCGGAATCAATGTTGATTTTTGTAGATATGTTAGTTTTTCAAGAAAGTCATAATTCTTGAGTCTAAAACATGTTCCATAATTCTACAACAGATTGACGTCAACGATATAGGTTTTGAATTGTGTGGATCTGTCTTACGGCCTTCCTTAAAAACGAGAATGACTTGTGCTTTTTTCCAGTCGTTAGGTACCTTACGTTGCTCAAGCTATCTATGATAAATTACTGCTAGAAGGGGAGCAAGTTCTTTCACATAATCTTTATAGAATTTTATATGTACGTCACCTGGTCCTGAAGCCTCTCCACCACTAAGCGATTGTAGCTGCTTTTCAATTTCGCGATCGGTTATCTCAATATCTGCCATTTCGGAGTTCGTGCGACGATTGGAAGGGGGGACAGTGTTACGATCTTCCGCGGTGAAACAACTTCGGAAGACCGAATTCAGTATTTCGGCCTTCTCTCTGTTATCTGCCGTTTCGATGCCGGTGTTCCCGCTAAGAGACAACAGATGATTTTGACCCACTTACTGGTTTTACATACGATCAAAATCTCCCAGTGCTTTTACTCATATCGGTTAACAACGTCTTACTTTCAAAATCAATGAACGCTTCTCGTATTGATCTTCTTACGCTTATTTTCGCTTCATTCAGCTTTTGTTCGTCAGCTAGGTTTTTCTTGAATCTGAGATGAAGTGCTCTTTGTTTACGTAGTGTTTTTTAAGACGGCTATTAAACGATGGTGGATCTTTCCCATCCCTTAAAACCTTACTTGGAACTTGCTTGTCCAGGGCATATTGAACGATGCTTTTGAATTTTTCCATTTGTTCTTCACATCTTCGTCCTTATCGCCGAATATTTGATGCTGGCTGCTGAGACATTTTGAAGTTTGTATCCTGTCGTCCTTCCTAAGCAAATATATGGTGCTACCTTTCGTAACGTTCCTTGTAGGACCCGTCGTCATAGATGCTGTAAGAGCCTTACGATCACTGATACCTTCCTCTACATTAACTGATTCGGTAAGTTCAGGTCTGTTTGTTGCCAGGAGGTCTAAGACGTTACCCTCACGAGTTGGTTCTCTATCTGCTCAAGGTAATTTTCGGACAAGACATCCAGAACAACTCCACGCGATTCCCTGTCTCTGGCACCAGTTTTGATGGCATGATACTCCCAGTCTATACCTGGCAACTTGAAATCACCCTCTATTACAACGACGTGAGCAAGAAAATTACTAGTGATATTTTGCACGTTCTGTCAACCACATTATATGTATATACCGTATATTTTGCACGTTCTGTCAACCACATTATATGTATATACCGTATATTTTGCACGTTCTGTCAACCACATTATATGTATATAATGTGGTTGACAGAACTTGCCAAAGTGGCCTAAGTAAAAAAAAATTAGTTTTTGAATTATACCACTCAGTTGACTCACAATGCAAGGAAATTTGAAATTTGTTGCGGAAAAATGGTAAACGATAATTCCACCGGAGCCACTTATGAGCTCCAAGTGCATTCTTCCTCTCAAGCCAGAGTGAAATACGTTTTCGGTAACAGTGATGTAAATCTAGCAGCAAGCCCACGCGGTTTTGTTGTTTTGCATTGTTTATTTAAGTTCTAAAATCAAAAAGGCGTTGTAACAGTGGTAGTAAGTATTAGCATTGTTTTCTTTCTTTAGATTTGTAATATCCAGATGTTATTAAAACAGAAATTGTATTGCACTCCATGTTTAAGTCTACGTTAAAACATACACCAATCGAGCAGTGATGTGCCATATTAAATATATAAACCATAAAACTCACCCCTCTGAACAATGCTTCGTGACATGTGACCCAGGCAAAAAGGAACGACGTGATAATCTCCCGTACATCCCTTTGGTGCACCACGCTTTTGTCAACCATCTGACTACTGCAAGTTCGGCTTAGGGATCTGGACATGTTGACTCCTTGGCAGAGGAAGATGATATGGACGGTGAAGTCAAGTAATGAAACATGCTCCATCACAAAGCCTCTTGAAACAGGAGTAACACAAGAATCACGCTTTAAGAAATTTCAACACTTAGAAACAACAATTTATTTACAATCCGTAGATGTACGCACTTGTGAACTATTAGACAGCTTCAGTACGTAGCGTTATAGCAGATACCAGTAATAATGTAATTATTTTATCTTAACTTGTGCGAGAAATGTGTATAACGGAAGCAATAAGAGTAGAGTCGCATATACTGTATCACATTATGTTCATGATTTATAAATAAACTGCAATTATGGGACCGTATTCTAACTCTGGTATTCAACTTCACCAAAAAATTTATAAGAAGACTGGTACAACTGATTTATACCACTTTATCTTACACTATGAGTAAAGTTCTGAGAAGAAAAGTGATACTCCAACTTTCAGGGACTATAACAAGGAACTTAAGGTACAAATGACTAAAATGTATGCAGTAAACGTAATTATAACATTTCATTTGTACATTTCATCAAATGAATCACGAATTACTATAAAGCACGAATTTGCACATTAAGAGGCATCGGAAATATAATACATTACATAGAGAATGTAGGAGAGCAAACGAAACGAAACAAAAATGCTATAGATATTAATTTTATTGTATGAGGACCAAAAAAAGGACGCATCATTGAGGAATTACCGGAATGCGATGGAATTTGGTAGATGTGACGTTCATTTACAAACAGACAAATGATTGCAATTAAAAAAAGAATGATTTATTCAAGAGACAGAGTTTCACAAACTGAATACGGCAAGAACACGTTGGTCCGCCTCTGGCCCTTATGCTACCAGTTACTCGGCTTGACACTGATTGAAAGAGTTGTTGGACGGCTTCCAGAGGGAAATCGGGAGATCCGGAAATCTTGTTGGCGAAGATAGGCTTTGACAAGCAGTAGAAACTCTTGGCGTGTGCGGGCGGGGATTATCTTGCTAAAGTGTAAGCATGCTGCGGCTGACAACCGAAGGTGTCCTGCTATGAAAAGGAATGGCGCCCCAGACCATAACTCATGGTTGTCGGCCTGTATGGTGGGCGATAGTCAGGTTGATGTCCCACCACTGTTTGGAGTGTCTCAAAACACTCTTCGGCCTGGAATATCACTTATTGGACTAGTGAGTCCCACTTCGAACTGAGTCCAAATCATCATTCATGGCTCTCTTACGTAACAGTTATATGTCGACGATATTTTAAACCCCACTTTATCACCTGTCATGACAAGCCATCCTGAGCTCACATTTCAGCAATATAATGCCCACCTGTCTTCGTGCTTGCCAAATCACTCCTTGGCCAGCAAGGTCGCCAGATGGGTCACCACTTGTGAATTTCTAGTGCATTATGGCCAGGAATCTCCAACCAGCTCAAGGTTTTGGTGATATAACGTGCCAGTTGGACATAATTTGGCATAATATCCCCCAGGAAGGCATCCAACAACTCCTTCAATCAGTTCTAAGATCAATAAATACTTGCATAAAAGACAGAGATGGACCAATACTTCACTAACTTGCCCACTATGTAAAGCTCTTTCCCTTCAATAAATCATGAAATATTTCTGAAATTATAATCATTTGTTTGTCTCACATGTACATCACATCTACGGATTTCCGTCCCTCTCGGATAATTCCTTCGTCAGACGTCGTTTTTATTGTCTTCTGAATGTGTAATTGTGTGTATACAATGTAAGTTCGAACATAAATTGTAGCTTGGGGCTACTACCAAATTAAAATATAATTTGTGACGGAGGTGAATTCACGTACTCATATGGAAGTAATTCTTTCTGATAAACTGGACTTAACTTTCAGTCTCCACAAAGACGTGTTCTCATTATCTTGAGTTCTTCTCATTTCTGTAATGATGTACGATTTATCAGAGTCCATATCAAAAGATTAAGGGACTCGAAAAATCAGCAATTTAAATAATTTAATTTAACTTCTTTCTCACTGTCTGTCATCACGGGTTTACCTACACTCATGAGCAAACAAATGACCATCATAATTGCTCAGATAGTAAAAATGTAGTTTGTAACTAATTTAAGTGTAAGCATGAAAAATGTAAAACTACGGAATCTGATTTTCAAAAATTAGGAGTGTGGCTTGCAGAAACATTATACATTTAAACTCAGAATATCCAACTTGAGTATATGCCATAGCCTTTGCTGAGCAGTATATGTAATTGTGTGCAGTGAAGCAAGTGTGTCTAACTTTTTTTTGGAATGTAGTAATTGATTTATGAAAAAAACTTTATGTCAGGAATATTTTTGTGTAACTTTCACTCGGTAATATACTATAGTGTCTGAACTTGATGCAAGTAAGCATTACAGAGAGAGAGGTGGCATTTTATGTAATATTAGTTGGAAATGACATGTATCATTTCTTAGCAGATGACTGGTCATGTAATGAAACACCCAAGCACACTGACATTAGCTCTCTCTCTCTCTCTCTCTCTCTCTCTCTCAGGCTAGCTGGAGGTCCCTGCGCATGGCCATAGAGCCAGTAGCTGCACTGAAGTCCGCAATACGTTTCTCAGGCGTATGTGTGTTACTAACGATGATGCTTTTATATTTATGCTGTTTCGAATATGACGCAAAACGTCAGATCGAAATTTTTGAACATACTGGAGTATCCATGCTGGTGTAGGTGTGTGTGTGTGTGTGTGTGTGTGACAGAGAGGCAGAGAGAGAGAGAGAGAGAGAGAGAGAGAGAGTGAGAGATAGAGAGAGCGCCAATTAACGCAATTCCGTTGGAGATTCTTACATCACTTATTTTCTGGAAATACTGTAGTACTGTTCATTACTTTTTTAGAATATCACAACAGTTTTGTATGTGTGTGTGTGTTTGTGTGTGTGTGTGTGTGTGTGTGTGTGTGTGTGTGTGTGTGAGATGGCGCAGTTTACGCAGTTCAGGTGAAAATGTTTTGGAAATACTGTATCACCGACATCGCTTTCTACAGCTTATACAATTAAAGTGAAGATGACATATTTTTTTGAAATTGACATCATTTTAGGCCATTATAGTGGAGTTAGACAGTACGAAGCACAACTGGGCTAGTTCTGCCATTTTCTGTTTTTAAATTTCCCACCACAACCACCTTGAATTTTTTAAATTTCCCACCACCGCCATTAGACATTTTTCAGTTTCTCGCCTCTGCCATATTGCATTTTTTTAAAATTTCCCTCCACCGCTACCGTCCACTTTAAAATTTCTTGCCGCCGCTTTCTTAGATATTTAGCGATTGCCACTGCGTTAACTGCGGATCATAGATTTGGTAGGCATACCGCTGTCACCTGCCAGTATGGCATCGAAGGCAAGTGTTCCTTCTCTTCAACGCCCAGTGCAAAATGCCTTAGAAATTCCATTTACTTAGCGTCATGCTGTCCTTCTTCACTGTGTATCATGACATATTTCCCACAAATCTGTGGTTTTGCATTCTGCTAAATGGTGTGATCTCGTTTTATCTTAACTGTTAACAAAGTTGAATCCTGTGGAGTCGATGTCTGCTTAAACAATTCACTATAAGTATCTCACTGTTAGGTAGAAGTATAGAAATTACAAAGCTACGTTTTGCTAGAAGTAAAATAACATCAAGACTTCGTAAAAATATTGTTTTATTAGTGGATTAACGTCATTGTGGCACAAAGCTGCTTACTGAGTGCATTCCGTATTATAAGGCTAATTTTAGGAAGATAACCATTATCACGTCGACGTAATATCCAAAACTGAAACAGGGTGTATACGGGGACAAGGAAAACAAATCGCAGGTTTTTCCCGGATTTCCCGGACAAAAGTAAACTTTCTCCCGGCTGAAAATACCGATCTTCTTTGTTTAAGTGACAGTAACCTTTACCTCGGAACCGTAAAACTTATCAATCTTTGAATGGTTTAGGTTTTACAGACCGGCGTAGAATTTCCGGGCACTTTAGAAAACGAACACACACCGAAAAAAGAAAAAAAAACACACACACACACACACACACACACACACATACACACACACACACACACACAGGCGCTTTTGGGACAAGCTTCTATGTGCAGCAACATGTACGCTGCCTATTTTCGTATTACGAAAGTATACATTCGAGTTCCACCAATCACAGCAATTTAGTGAAATCGAGATTGCGATGCTTTTGTAAGCCAGTCGTAGCTCATAACACGTGATCTCGCCAGCCGCAACATCAATCACTGTTATGAAGCGTTAACACACAAATAGGAAAAATCAATGGTTTTAATTAACGTACATAGTGTAGCTACAAGAAAAATTAAGTTTTCGCTTATAGTATTTGTCTTTTTTGCGTGTGTCACACTTTAAGATACATCACCCAAATGTGCCAGTAAAATTTTAAATAATGACGTAATTGTCTGGTCTTCAAAGTGTTAAGCTTTAAGCGAGAGTGAAACACTCTGTAATTTAAGAAATTCAAAGGACAATCTCGTACGTAACATAATTCACGCTTTTCAAAACACCATTCGCAATGTTTTCCCGCGACCTGTTGGAATTTGTTTCACCAATTATCAGACAACACCAGAAAACAGGCGTTACTGCCCATGCGCAACTACGATGACGTAGTAAGCCCGTATGTTCGTATGTACACAGCATTTACAGATCTTGCAGAGATTTTATATTACGTCATAAACGAAACAGGACATCACAAGATACTCCGAAAACATCGGAGTTTGGCAAATAATACTAAAATACATAATTCGGCTTAAAATGTGTCCAGATTCACAAAGATGTAGGCCCCAAACTGATATAAAGTTTTCGGGATGGAAATTTTCTTGGGGTAGCGGTGCTGTATAATATCATGTTTGGTTCTTTATTATGGCGTAATTCCATAAGTGCCGGAGGATGAAAACGTGCATTTGAAATTTAGCAAATAGTTGAAACTAGCCAATGGTGTAGAATAAAACACTTCGTTTCAAATAAATTTACTGCCACTGCGAAAAAGCCTAATAAAGGCAAGTTTCTTTAGCAGATCGAAAAAAATAACTTCATTGTTCTGCAAGGTGATTAACGCTTGATGTCAAAAACGTGAACATAAAATAAAATCAGAGAACTGAAACTACTGACATATTTTAGCCTTCCGTAATTATGTGAATTATTTTAATTCACTTGATAGCTCCCAGCCACAGAATTATATATATATTTTTTTCATTTAACATGAGAGCTGTAAATAAAGAGTAAATAGCAGAATCACTTAAAGTGGAGACTATTCCCCTCCACACTTCAACTTAGACTGCTCTGCGCGTCAGAAAAATTTTTCCGGGTAGCATCTGACTGCTTGTTGGTACTGCTGATACAGCTAACAGTCACACTGCTAGTAGGCTGAAGCGGTAAAAAGTGCTGCTCATACGCGACTCAACAGCGCACTCGCAAGAGCCCGCTAGCGACTCGTCAAACGAACCTGATGTGAATAGTTGTGACGTCATGGTAATCGGAAGCAGTTTGTTGTTATGAATAATTGCATAATTTTCGTCCTATAGCCTGTGACGCGTTTCGCTGTTGGCAGACGTTTGAGTGTGCACTGTTATCCGTTGTTGTAAATGGCACATTTTCTTTGCAACTTAAGTTTTCTTTTTTTGTCTCGTTTGTGTTTTATGGCAGCAGTATTGTTCTGCATTGGCAGGATATAGTAAAATTCTTTGTCAGAGTATCAGTTCTTACCAGTCAAAACTACAAAAATTTAACTAAAGACTAAAGCAATGAAAAATTCCCGGAATTCTAAAAAATTCCCTGGTTTTTCCCGGTTTTCTCCCGGATATCCCAGTTGTGCCGGGGCGTATACACCCTGTGAAAAGAATTTATTAGCTTATTATCTCAGTTAAATACACTCCTGGAAATTGAAATAAGAACACCGTGAATTCATTGTCCCAGGAAGGGGAAACTTTATTGACACATTCCTGGTGTCAGATACATCACATGATCACACTGACAGAACCACGGGCACATAGACACAGGCAACAGAGCATGCACAATGTCGAGACTAGTACAGTGTATATCCACCTTTCGCAGCAACGCAGGCTGCTATTCTCGTAGAGATGCTGGATGTAGTCCCGTGGAACGGCTTGCCATGCCATTTCCACCTGGCGCCTCAGTTGGACCAGCGTTCGTGCTGGACGTGCAGACCGCGTGAGACGACGCTTCATCCAGTCCCAAACATGCTCAATGGGGGACAGATCCGGAGATCTTGCTGGCCAGGGTAGCTAACTTACACCTTCTAGAGCACGTTGGGTGGCACGGGATACATGCGGACGTGCATTGTCCTGTTGGAACAGCAAGTTCCCTTGCCGGTCTAGGAACGGTAGAACGATTGGTTCGATGACGGTTTGGATGTACCGTGCACTATTCAGTGTCCCCTCGACGATCACCAGTGGTGTACGGCCAGTGTAGGAGATCGCTCCCCACACCATGATGCCGGGTGTTGGCCCTGTGTGCCTCGGTCGTATGCAGTCCTGATTGTGGCGCTCATTTGCACGGCGCCAAACACGCATACGACCATCATTGGCACCAAGGCAGAAGCGACTCTCATCGCTGAAGACGACACGTCTCCATTCGTCCCGCCATTCACGCCTGTCGCGACACCACTGGAGGCGGGCTGCACGATGTTGGGGCGTGAGCGGAAGACGGCCTAACGGTGTGCGGGACCGTAGCCCAGCTTCATGGAGACGGTTGCGAATGGTCCTCGCCGATACCCCAGGAGCAACAGTGTCCCTAATTTGCTGGGAAGTGGCGGTGCGGTCCCCTACGGCGCTGCGTAGGATACTACGGTCTTGGCGTGCATCCGTGCGTCGCTGCGGTCCGGTCCCAGGTCGACGGGCACGTGCACCTTCCGCCGACCACTGGCGACAACATCGATGTACTGTGGAGACCTCACGCCCCACGTGTTGAGCAATTCGGCGGTACGTCCACCCGGCCTCCCGCATGCCCACTATACGCCCTCGCTCAAAGTCCGTCAACTGCACATACGGTTCACGTCCACGCTGTCGCGGCATGCTACCAGTGTTAAAGACTGCGATGGAGCTCCGTATGCCACGGCAAACTGGCTGACACTGACGGCGGCGGTGCACAAATGCTGTGCAGCTAGCGCCATTCGACGGCCAACACCGCGGTTCCTGGTGTGTCCGCTGTGCCGTGCGTGTGATCATTGCTTGTACAGCCCTCTCGCAGTGTCCGGAGCAAGTATGGTGGGTCTGACACACCGGTGTCAATGTGTTCTTTTTTCCATTTCCAGGAGTGTAGTAGAGTACATTAGTTAAGCACTTCATGGTGTTTCCATAAACAATCTGCGACGGCTGCTGATGAAAGCTGTTTCATTAATTTCGATGTCGAGCAGGTAAGTACTTATTCCTTCCAAGGACCTGATACAGATTCTTCCTGCTAATTGCTAACGCTCGAAACTACTTCAGATTATGTTGAAACGGTAATCTTCATATCGCCAGGTAGTTCACAGTTTGGGACAAGTCAGATAAATTACTTATAGTTGTTGCGTAACGTAGATGAACTTCAGTTTCAAGGCTTCTTAGTTATGCTTGTTTGGACGTCCATCTACCAGTGGCTGCTATGTAACTGCTGTTCATTTTTCCGCATTAAGTGTAGCTTTATTTAGCAAACAGCTCAGGAAATTTGGGCGAACAAGTAAATCAGATCGATTTAGTACAGAAAGGAAAGCTATAACAGGGAGCTAAACAACATCAGTCTATGTCTCGGAAGGTTTCAAATAATACTACTGTGTCTTCACTTCTTGTCTGCAAGGCTGAGGGTTATATATATATATATATATATATATATATATATATATATATATATATATATATATATATATATATTCAAAGAAGTAGGAAAGCCACATGAGAGAAACTGCTCTTCTAACAACACAATAAAATGTAAAGACACCACAGAAAACCACAAACAAAGTGCAGTCTTGCGATACACGTCACTTTTACCCAAACACATTACATTTAACCAAGACTGGTAAAACTTTGCCAACTCGGTGTTGCATGAAAAAAGCATAAAAATTGCTTGTATAAAAGGACTGAACCACAAGTTAAAGAAACAAACAGATGAAGAATACTCTTATAACTTTATAGTTTGATTATATTATGATACATCACTGTGAAAATGAAACAAGCGAGGTGAATACAGTGCGAACATTAATAAACCTGACAAACTCCAGGGTAGAATTCCTAACTGGAAATGGAAGAAAAAAGGTCCTATGAACATGTATCCGGAAATGCAAGATGCGCGTGCAACGACAACAAATTGTCCTGGAACACTGTACAGAGCTGCATCGCATCTACGTGACAACAGATGTTCTAAATAGCCTCCATAGGGTGCAATGGACGCGTTCGCACGATGCTTTGTGGATTGCCTCAGTCCTTCGCACGTTTCGACCTCTCTCACTATAGCGTCACAAGCATCGTGAACACGCTGTTGAAGCGTCTGCACATCAGGAACCGGTTCTTCACACACAACGCTTTCCAAATGACCCCAGAGGTCAAAATCCAGGGGTTTAAGGCCAGTGATCTAACAGGCTCTCCGCTTCCTGTGCAACATCCGGGGAAGCTATTGTTGATGTGTCCGCGAACTGTAATGCGAAAGTGGTGTAGTCCTCCAAACCTGTATATGCACATTTCGCCACCTCCCCGCACGTTCGTCTGTCTGAAAGGAGTCCAAAAAGGGCTTCAGATGTTGTGTGATGTGGTTGGTGTCTGTGAGGTTATTTGTTTTGGTATAACCATGCTGCCTCTCGACCGTATCCGCGTATCGCGAGAGTGGGTAATTAAGGAAATGAAAAAAATAATATAGTAGATGAAAGAAAATGGTGGAAATTAATATAAACTCCATAACACTGAAAAGAAAACTGCGAATACTGAGATCTAGTGGACTCATCTGTAGCCCCGAGGTGGCTGAGACTCAGCTGTACGGCCGAGATGGACTAGATGTGTTCCTGGTCAACGCAGCTGGCCAGTACTTTTCGGCCGCCTGTCACGATATTCAACAGGCAAGTGCGGTCTATAATAGGTATGCTGCTAGAATTTCACACGAAAACGCAAAGTGCAGTTCTGGAGCAGGTACGCAGTATCGCGACATTAAGTCACGGAAACCAACGCAAACTGCTACTCTAGAGCAGGTACGCAGTACAGCGACTTTAAGACTAAGGACGCAACGCATACAGTTTCTGACACGTGACTCGTCTAAACGCTCAGTTTTAATGTTCGAGGGTGGTCAGACTGTGAATGATGTTATAAATTGTTGAGTCTGAGGATAAATGGAAGCCTTCTTGGAAGTATGAGGTAGAAGATATTGTGTAGAAGCTGAATTTTATGAATTTTACTATCTTCACTATAAAATTAATCTTCACTCTCTGTGTCAAACGCGAAACCATATTTATTTCCATTACCTTCACTCTGTTACGTGGTATCATACTGTATTTTGGGGCCACTCTGTACAATCACAAAGCAGATTACCAGTTCAAAAAAGGACAGTCATACTGATCTGCTGCGACAGTTCGTGAACTTTTTGTTCCTGAACTGTAAATATATTCCGTCATAAGATTTGTTGTTAATAATATTGTCCCATTGAGAAGTAACTGAAACATTCATACAGTGATCATTAGACGGAAAAACGAGCTACACTTGGATAATACTTCCTTCAGGTTTATACAGAAAGGTTTGCCTATACAGCGTGTATTATTTTCAATAGACTTCCAGCAGAATTCAAAAAAGTAATGCTATACGCCAAGTAGTTAAATCCAAGTTGAAAACTTTCCTTGTGGCGCACTCATTTTATTCTCCGTAGAGTTTCATTTACTGGTATACTCTGTCATCGCGGCCTGTTAACCCGGTAATTGAAGTTAATACTGACTGTGAAAGAGTACATTGTATAATAGACTTTTTTGTGTTTTTTAATTCTTTAATTCTTTCGTTTACAGATTTTCTAATCGTAATGCCGTAATATAACGACGCATTTCGTAACAGAGTTACTATAGATCCCGTGAACCTGACAGATAAATAAATAAACAAGTTTTCTGCGTGGTACTTGGAAAGAAGGTCATGTTAAGACGTTTCGACCGATATGCATCGATCGATCTTATCACGTGCCGTAAAGTTCCTGATACTTCAGAACCATTTGCGAAAGATTCATTAAGCGCACCAGTGACAATGGGAGCGGTTGCCCTAAGGAATATTTTAACCTCTAGTAATAAAATGGATGTTATGATAGTAGTTTAATTTTCTATTTATAGGAGTTGCTGTTAGGCGTCTTGGTCGTGACTCATAGTTCCGCCACAGGAAAAAGTCACAAAATTTCGTACAAATGTCTGTCAGCATTTTCATCTGAAGGAACTCTGGGGATAGAATTTAAGAGCACTAGCCAGGGAACAGAATATTTTCGCGATCACTACTCTGGGAGCTGTCCAGTGTCCTGATTGGACAACATAGTCATTTTACTGGGTGTTTGATTCTCAGCTTGTTTCGAAGTAAAGATCATTGTACCGAAATAGAGTGAAAAAGAATTTGTAGGTGAAGCGCTTTTTTTCTCGCGGGGCTGACCCCTATAGCATGAAAAGAGACGACTGATGAGAAACTTTTGCTCCCATGGTGTAATTTCTTTCCTTTTAATGCTACGTGACCAGTGTTGCGCTCAGTAGAACCCTGTAAGGAGTTCGTTAGATCTAAGCATCCACGACTCAAACATTTCATTCATTTCCTACTCCAGCATATCTAAAATAAGTGTTTTGCTGCCAATCTGTTGGAAGGCAAATCACACCAATGTCCAACAATGTCCTATAAGGAGCGGAAACCGACAGAAATGAAGTCACTGTAAGTGGACACTGAGCTGTTTGGGACTGTGTTGCCGTACGAGTGACAGCACGCTTTCCTATCACATGTTTTACATTGAAATTTACCTATATTCAGGACCCCATGGTAATACTATGAGACGATACAATGACCATAGTAAACTTCAGATACAGATAATCATCATTAAAGCGTGTACATGAAAAGAGCTTGCAAAAGATCGCGAATGCTGATGCCAAATAGTCGATAAGTCTTTTAGTGACATTGAAAGAAATATCAGACACATAAAGACGACAGGAAACGGAGAATGAATGTTCAGTAACCTCTAAGATAGTTACCCCACATTGCAGAATGGTTTTCGCTTGATTATTGACTGCGCCTAGTGAGAATTAATTAAATATTTTTTCCCCCTTTGAGAGTTTTCACTGTAAATTTCGGTCTATTCTACGTCAGCGGTTGCGACTGTAATTCTGAATGTCAGGAGCACAAACTTTTATCGTCAATTTCCAACTTTCATACGAGTACTTTCCTCGAACGTTGGAAAGGGATAGCCCTTGTTTTCTCTACTTCTTTCCCGACCTCCTGTTTTACTGTGGAAGAACGTATTCCGATTTCTCTAACTTCTCTTCAGTTTCCAGTGGATCTAGTTTAGAGGGAGTGAAATGGAGAAATAGGTTTGGAATCATAGTTTTTTCATATTTCCAGTATATATTTTACAGTTAATCTTTTCTGTATTTCTTTTTCTGTACATCTACATCTACATCTATACTCCGCGAGCCACCTTACGGTGTGTGGCGGAGGGTACTTATTGTACCACTATCTGATCCCCCCTTCCCTGTTCCATTCACGAATTGTGCGTGGGAAGAACGACTGCTTGTAAGTCTCCGTATTTGCTCTAATTTCTCGGATCTTTTCGTTGTGATCATTACGTGAGATATATGTGGGCGGTAGTAATATGTTGCCCATCTCTTCCCGGAATGTGCTCTCTCGTAATTTCGATAATAAACCTCTCCGTATTGCGTAACGCCTTTCTTGAAGTGTCCGCCACTGGAGCTTGTTCAGCATCTCCGTAACGCTCTCGCGCTGACTAAATGTCCCCATGACGAATCGCGCTGCATTTCGCTGGATCATGTCTATCTCTTCTATTAATCCAACCTGGTAAGGGTCCCATACTGATGAGCAATACTCAAGAATCGGACGAACAAGCGTTTTGTAAGCTACTTCTTTCGTCGATGAGTCACATTTTCTTAGAATTCTTCCTATGAATCTCAACCTGGCGCCTGCTTTTCCCACTATTTGTTTTATGTGATCATTCCACTTCAGATCGCTCCGGATAGTAACTCCTAAGTATTTTACGGTCGTTACCGCTTCCAATGATTTACCACCTATGGCATAATCGTACTGGAATGGATTTCTGCCCCTATGTATGCGCATTATATTACATTTATCTACGTTTAGGGAAAGCTGCCAGCTGTCGCACCATGCATTAATCCTCTGCAGGTCCTCCTGGAGTACGTACGAGTCTTCTGATGTTGCTACTTTCTTGTAGACAACCGTGTCATCTGCAAATAGCCTCACGGAGCTACCGATGTTGTCAACTAAGTCATTTATGTATATTGTAAACAATAAAGGTCCTATCACGCTTCCCTGCGGTACTCCCGAAATTACCTCTACATCTGCAGATTTTCAACCGTTAAGAATGACATGTTGTGTTCTTTCTTCTAGGAAATCCTGAATCCAATCACAAACCTGGTCCGATATTCCGTAAGCTCGTATTTTTTTCACTAAACGTAAGTGCGGAACCGTATCAAATGCCTTCCTGAAGTCCAGGAATACGGCATCAATTTGCTCGCCAGTGTCTACGGCACTGTGAATTTCTTGGGCAAATAGGGCGAGCTGAGTTTCACATGATCTCTGTTTGCGGAATCCATGTTGGTTATGATGAAGGAGATTTGTATTATCTAAGAACGTCATAATACGAGAACACAAAACATGTTCCATTATTCTACAACAGATTGACGTAAACGAAATAGGCCTATAATTATTCGCATCTGATTTATGACCCTTCTTGAAAATGGGAACGACCTGCGCTTTCTTCCAGTCGCTAGGTACTTTACGTTCTTCCAGCGATCTACGATAAATTGCTGATAGAAAGGGGGCAAGTTCTTTAGCATAATCACTGTAGAATCTTAAGGGTATCTCGTCTGGTCCGGATGCTTTTCCGCTACTAAGTGATAGCAGTTGTTTTTCAATTCCGATATCTTTTATTTCAATATTTTCCATTTTGGCGTCCGTGCGACGGCTGAAGTCAGGGACCGTGTTACGATTTTCCGCAGTGAAACAGTTTCGGAACACTGAATTCAGTATTTCTGCCTTTCTTCGGTCGTCCTCTGTTTCGGTGCCATCGTGGTCAACGAGTGACTGAATAGGGGATTTAGATCCGCTTACCGATTTTACATATGACCAAAACTTTTTAGGGTTCTTGTTTAGATTGTTTGCCAATGTTTTATGTTCGAATTCGTTGAATGCTTCTCTCATTGCTCTCTTTACGCTCTTTTTCGCTTCGTTCAGCTTTTCCTTATCAGCTATGATTCGACTACTCTTAAACCTATGATGAAGCTTTCTTTGTTTCCGTAGTACCTTTCGTACATGATTGTTATACCACGGTGGATCTTTCCCCTCGCTTTGGACCTTAGTCGGTACGAACTTATCTAAGGCGTACTGGACGATGTTTCTGAATTTTTTCCATTTTTGTTCCACATCCTCTTCCTCAGAAATGAACGTTTGATGGTGGTCACTCAGATATTCTGCGATTTGTGCCCTATCACTCTTGTTAAGCAAATAAATTTTCCTTCCTTTCTTGGCATTTCTTATTACACTTGTAGTCATTGATGCAACCACTGACTTATGATCACTGATACCCTCTTCTACATTCACGGAGTCGAAAAGTTCCGGTCTATTTGTTGCTATGAGGTCTAAAACGTTAGCTTCACGAGTTGGTTCTCTAACTATCTGCTCGAAGTAATTCTCGGACAAGGCAGTCAGGATAATGTCACAAGAGTCTCTGTCCCTGGCTCCAGTTCTGATTGTGTGACTATCCCATTCTATACCTGGTAGATTGAAGTCTCCCCCTATTACAATAGTATGATCACGAAACTTCTTCACGACGTTCTGCAGGCTCTCTCTGAGGCGCTCAACTACTACGGTTGCTGATGCAGGTGGTCTATAGAAGCATCCGACTATCATATCTGACCCACCTTTGATACTTAACTTAACCGAGATTATTTCACATTCGCATTCGCTAATAACTTCACTGGATATTATTGAATTCTTTACTGCTATAAATACTCCTCCACCATTGGCGTTTATCCTATCCTTGCGGTATATATTCCATTCTGTGTCTAGGATTTCGTTACTGTTCACTTCCGGTTTTAACCAACTTTCCGTTCCTAATACTATATGCGCACTATTTCCTTCAATAAGAGATACTAATTCAGGAACCTTGCCCTGGATACTCCTGCAGTTTACCAATATTACGTTAACTTTTCCTGTTTTTGGTCTCTGAGGACCAACGTTCTTTATCAACGATGATAATGTCCTCTCTGGTAAGCCGTCAGGTATTTTATCGTTTCGCCCAAGGGGGGGGGGGGTCCCTCTAACCTAAAAAACCCCCGTGTGCACGCCACACGTACTCTGCTACCCTAGTAGCTGCTTCCGGTGTGTAGTGCACGCCTGACCTGTCTAGGGGGGCCCTACAGTTCTCCACCCAATAACAGAGGTCGATGAATTTGCAACCATTATAGTCGCAGAGTCGTCTGAGCCTCTGGTTTAGACCCTCCACACGGCTCCAAACCAGAGGACCGCGATCGACTCTGGGCACTATGCTGCAGATATTAAGCTCAGCTTGCACTCCGCGTGCGATGCTGGTTGTCTTCACCAAATCAGCCAGCCGCCGGAAGGAACCAAGGATGGCCTCAGAACCCAAGCGGCAGGCGTCATTCGTTCCGACATGTGCTACTATCTGCAGCCGGTCACACCCAGTGCGTTCAATAGCTGCCGGAAGGGCCTCCTCCACATTACGGACGAGACCCCCCGGCAAGCACACCGAGTGCACACTGGCATTCTTCCCCGACCTACCCGCTATTTTCCTAAGGGGCTCCATAACCCGCCTAACGTTGGAGCTCCCTATAACTAATAGGCCCGCCCTCTGTGACTGTCGGGACCTTGCCGGAGAATCGGCCACTGGCCCAACAGGCGAGGCATCCTGTGGTGGCTCGGAAACGATGTCATCACCACTAGGAAGCACCCCGTACCTGTTGGAAAGGGGTAAGGCAGCTGCCACGCGGCCAGATCCCACCTCCGCCTTTCGGCCAGGCACGCGCGAGCCCACCACTGTCCGCCATTCACTCTGGAGTGATGGCTGACCGGTAAGATGCTCACTGCCGGAAGACGCAGCGACATCAGGGGTTCCATGTGATTCCAAGGCCACCGAAGTAGGCATAGGTCTCACCACAGTTGCCCCAACGCCACTACGAGCCGACGCCTGCGCCTCGAGCTCGATGAGCCTAACAGACAAAGCCTCCACCTGCCCCCGAAGAGTGGCCAATTCTCCTTGCGTCCGCTCACAACAACCACAGTCCCTACACATGACTATGTTTACCCTACTCTATACGGTGACAAATTCCCAAGATAATCTTCTGATGAGCTACTCTGATAATCAAGAAACACTCACTGAAATACGAGACGCGAAAACTACGCTAGGTTTTCCCAGAAAAACTATTTAAAAGCTAAGCGCAGCAAATAAGTACAAAAACGCTTTATACAAACAGTACTCGCTGCTGCTGGTGCTCTCGCTCTGGCTGTCACAAGAGGCACAAGGCATGACATGTTTGTCTCTCACTATGTACCATGTTCTGATTTCAGCAGTAAATAATAATAGATCTGAATAGCTCGAGACGCGAATTTTTGATTTACGAAAGGTTTAAATTCTTGTCCCTTTCGGATTTCGACAAATAATAATATAAATGTTGTACAACGTTGGTTGTTCTCAGGCGGTTTATATAAACTTTCCAAATTTAATTAGTTGGACGACTCCTTCCCATGTTATCCAAATAACAATCAGTTTCACACCGTAAATAAACTTAAATTCAGTGTATACACAATTCAGAATATGGAACCACCAACTGTATAATAAAATGCCGACAGTGAAAATTTTCTGCAGACCGGACCTCGAACCCTAATTTCCCGCTTATTGGCTATCCGTGCACGACTCCGGGGCAGACCAAAAATTCCATATGTCGTCAGCCATGCATGTACAACCTGTACTCGTACATTCACTGTGTAAATTTCCGCACAGGCCTAATGGTAAGGTGACCGCTTGCGATGAGCGGGAAATCCAGGTTCGTGTCTCTTTCGGCACAAATTTTCATGGTTGTAAGTCAATTCTACAGCTGATGGTTGCCCATATTCGCAACTACGAATGCATTTTAAGTGTTTCATAAAGGATGTACTCACTGCAGCGCCCGTTGCTTCGGGCATGCACGCAGGTCCAAAGTCCAAAGGATCATTTCATCGTAATTCAGAATAATACAGGCTCTGCAGTATCGTATTAATAAATTTGTTCCCTTTTTGTTATCTATCATACTGATCGAGGTCACTCTCTGATCCAATGATTTTTTGTTATTCTCTTCAGTTAGCGTAAACATTTCATGAAAAATTTAATCTTTAGCTACACTAATTCCCTGTGTTTTGTACGTTTTTTACCATCGTAGTTGTTTGTAACATTTCGAGGCACACTTCCATTCCTCGCTGTAAGTGTAGATAATTTTTTCATTCATTGTTACACTATTTACTGCTGTCCGTTTCCCACACTTCGTTCCTTTTCACTTGCAGGGTTACTAAATGTGTAACTTTATATCATTTATTACATCAGCAGTAGAAATCTCGTGATCACTTCATCCACGGCTACAGGGTCGAGGATGCTGATATGAATGTGTGTTGCGATACTTATCGACAAATACTGGGTTGTCGAGGTCGCCAAGTTGCCACCTGTAATCTAAGCCCTGCGTAACGCTATCAAGTATTTCGATTTCCTGAATTTCGCCATCCCTGGACCAAAAGTGCAAAACTGGGCCCCTGGCACTTAGCGGACCGGTATATAAGGCCGTGTGGTCGCGCTACGGGGCATCTCCTCTCCAGACACCAACAGTCGAACATGATGAGGCAGGCCGTTCTGGTGCTGGCACTCGCTGCCTGCGTGTTGGGTGAGTGGCGTCGCTGTTGTACTATGTCAGGGAACACAGCCATTCATACAGCTTCTGCTGGTCTGTCTGTGTCTCTAGCTAACGTAGGGAAATCATGAAATAACCGAAACAGTGTTTTTGCAGTATAGGACCTAAGGTTTCCTCTACTTCCACAGTTTCTATTGTCCGCTTGAAGAACGTTTATACTTATTTGTGTTTATTCATGAGAGATGGGCGGTGCCCACAGGTCACTGAGAGTGGTTTTAATTCTGTTTCAGCTGCTGAGCTGCCAGTCCGCCGTATTCCACACAGCGGACCCCACAGGAAGTTTGGCCTGAAGCACGGTCGCATCACCGGAGGCTCAGATGCCTCCCTGGGTAAGTCGCTCCTTCATGCCGTGATGCGTACTCCGTAAATAAGAGCGAGCGATGTGGCGCACTTGCTGGCACACTGGACTCACATCTACGTCCAGTTATTAAGACTTAGTCTTTCCGCAATTTCTCTGAATCCTTTATGGAAAATGCTCCGTTGAAAAGGAACATCCGATTTGCTTCCCCATACTTGATAAATTCCGAGCCTGTGCTTCGTCTCTAACCATCTTAATGTGAATGAGACCTTAACCTCCAGTCTTCTTTCCTTCCTTCTGATAATGGTACCTGTCAGTCTTCTTATTTGCTAAATCATCAGCCATCACCTCCAACACATGTTATATACTTTTGTCAGTGGACAGTCACTCGTAATAAGCTGCTGTTTTTTTTTTTTCGTCTGTATTCTGAGTTGTCTGATCTGTCCCCTTAGGATTTGCACCAACCTCCTCGTCTAAGTGTAGCACTTACACATAATGTCCTAGTTTACATGTTGGATATATTCTAATCCCCGTTTCTCTCAATAGTTTTGGCCATAGAAGATATTTCGTGATGTCTTAACACACGTCCTATCACCGTGTCCCTTCTTCTACTCATTGTTTTTCACATGTGTCGTTCCTCATCAGTTCTGTGGAGAACCTTCTCATTCCCCTTTCACCCCAGGCCAATCGGTTGGATGCAGTCTGCACTGTAAGTTGGGTTGACGCACATATTTGGTACGGTGCATGAAGGAGCTACCATGTTTGGACGTTCCTCTGATCACATCGTGAATGAAGTTGCCCGATATGTTGATGTATCAGTGCGTACTGTCCTGAGTGTCTACAAGGAATGTGCATTACTATCAATCACGTAACATGGCGTAACAACAGAGTCACGTAAATGATTCTAACCCACACAGAGCAGAGACAAGGTCGCGACTTGTCAGTAACAATCTGTTTCATACCCAACAGGAATAAATTGCACCTGTCACTGAATGTAGGCTCATCTCAACCAGATTCGAAAAAAAGGAGACTACACGAAATGCATATTCTGAGTCGGCTACTTCACGAATGGTGGCACATAAGATTGTACATCTTGAGTGGGCAGTATCTGACTGGAACCGTGTAGTGTGATTCGACGAGATGTGATTTCTCGCGTTTTCAAATGATGCAAAGCATCGAGTGCAGCAACAGCCCATTGAGGAATGACAGGGGCCGTGTGTCGAGAATGTAGTTTAGCCCGAGGTGGTCCTGTGCAGCTTTTGGGATGTATTTCGTATCTTGTCTTCGGCCACTCAGCTAGGTTACAGCGAACGTAAACGGAGATGTTTGTTTCGACACACTTGGTAACAAGGGGTTGCCTTTTCTCGTACATCTTCCTGTTGAGTATCTTGTGTACACTCGATACTCTTGAAAAGACGGCAATCGTATTCACAGGGGTGCACACACACGTTCCTGGCGAACACTCAGGGTTTAAATCAGATCTCGAATGAATCTATCCATCATTTAATCGCTTCAGATACATATGGCAAATGTGAAGAAACTTCGGAACTACTTTCCTAGCCCAACCGAGGTAATTATCAAGGCTAGAGGCCGTGCTACATGATACAGCGTGAAGACTCCTGATGGTGATAAAGTTTTTGTCCATTGTTCTTATATTACATTGCTAGACACTGGTCTCCTGTATGACTCAGTTTTCATTATACAAACCTACATGAAAACCACTCAGTGCATCAATGTTGACTGTTGCTGGCACCAAACGATTAGCTCTACAATATTACTTTCTATCGTGAGAAAATACCTCCACCTGTGCTTTACCGGAGAGAAAGCTTTTTTGGATATTGCTGTTACATCTTCAGTCCCAAGCCTGGTTTGATGCAGCTTTCCATGCTACTGTATCCTGTGCAAGCCTTTGGACCTCCGAATAACTACTGCAACCTACATCCTTCTGAATATGCTTACTGCATTCATCTCTTAGTTTCCCTCAACAATTTTTATCCTCCTTCCCCCCCGTCAACACACAAACACACACACACTCATACTTCCCTCGAATACTAAATTGATGATTCCTTGTTGATATCTCAGAATGTCACCTATTGAACGATCCCTTCTTTTAGTGAGATTGTGACACTTGTCTTCCAGTTCCATTCAGTACTTCCATACTCATCTAATCTTCAACATTCTGCTATAGCGCCACATTTCAAAAGCCTGTATTCTCTTCTCGTCTAGACCGTTTATGGTCCATGTTTCACTTTCATTTATGCCTGCACTTCAAATACCTTCTGGAAAGACGTCTTAACACGCAAATCTATATTCGATAGAAACAAACTTCTTTTGTTTAGAAATGCCTTCCTTGCTATTGCCAGTCTACATTTCATATCCTCTCTACTTCGGCCATCTTCAGTTATTTTGCTGCCCAAATAACAAATCCCATCTACTGCCTTTAGCGCCTCGTTTCGTTACGTAATTCTCTCAGCGTCACCTGACTTAATACGACTACGTTCCATCAACTTTGTCTTGTTTTTGTTGGTGTTCATATTATATCCTCCTTTCAAGTCATTGTCCTTTCCGATCAACTGCTCTTGCAAGTCCTTTGCTGTCTCTGACAGAATGACGATGTCATAGAAAGACCTCAAAGCTTTTATTTCTTCTCCATGAACTTTAATTCCGCGTAGAAATTTTTCTTTTGTTCCTATCGCAGCTTGCTCATTGTACAGATTGATTAACACCGAGATTAGACTACAGCACTCTCTCACTCCCTTCTCAATCACTGCTTCCAGTTCATGCCGTTCGACTCTTACAACTGCCGTCTGGGTTATTTACAAGTTGTAAGTAGCCTTTTGCTCACAGTATTTTACCCCTGGTACCTTCAGAATATCAAATAAAGTATTACAGTCAATATATCGGAAAGCTTTCTTCACGTCTACAAATTCTATAAACGTATGTGTGCCTCTCCATAACCTATCTTCTACGAGAAGTAGTAGGTTAACCACTGCCTGCCTTGTTCCTACATTTCAAAACAACTTTAGTCTTTTGTAACGAAGTACTGATTACCATGACATTCATAATACAAAATATAACCGAATACAATCAAACTTCTATCTCTCATAGCAGCTGCGCCCGTAGAGAAACAGTATATCATGCTTATCAGTACATACATGTACTAATCAGTGCATGTATGACCGAAAAAGCGGATACCATCTTCATACATTTAAGGTTGACCGGCCAATGATCTTCTTGAGTGCGGATGCACCCACGTTACTCAAACTCTTAAGGGAATCGGTAGATTGAGTATGGTGGACAGTAAGTTGGAAGTGTGGGTCTCACGGGGAAAGTGCCAGAGATAAGTCCCTGAAATCGCAGTATCTTCTGTGTCCTCGGTGGCTCAGTCGGACAGAGGATCTGCCATGTAAGCAGGAGGTCCTGAATTCGAGTTGTAAGCAGCTAATGGTCTGGCTTTCATTGTAATGTCATTCTTCGAGAGCTGCAAGATTTTCATACCACGCTTTTATTGCCGGTATTGTTGACGTTGCTTCCTGGTACTGGTAGACGCTATACTTTGCAAAGAGTGCAGCAACAGCAGGCGCTGAGCCGGCGTTCTATGTGTGCAGGCCAGTTCCCGTACCAGGTGTCCCTGCAGTGGGTGCAGCTGGGGCTGGCGTCCCACACGTGTGGCGGCTCCATCGTGAGCGCCAGCGCCGTCGTCACCGCAGGCCACTGCGCCGACCCCGCCTTCATCGGACACTACGAGGTGAGCACGAGGCTGCCTGACGTTTATCAAAACGGAAGGCAGTAATTAATGATGAAGTTATCGTTAATGTAGTTAAGTAACTGCAGCCAATCTCAATGTATTGTACTACCGCGAAGAAGGATGTCAGTACATACCCTGAGGTGAAAATAGTCATAGGATAGCTCCTAATACCGTGTCGGGCCTCCTTTTGGCAGGCGTAGTGCCGCAACTGGACGTGGCATGAGCTCAACAAGTCGCTGGAAGTCCCTGGAGAAACACTGACCAAGTATAGCAATCCATAGTGCGGTGCACGACTTTGTGCACGAACTGACCTCTCGATTATGTCACATAGATATTCGAAGGCATTCATGTCAGGCAATATGGGTTGCCGAATTATTAGCGCCAGTTGTCCAAAGTCTTCTTCAGAGCAATCACGAACATCTGTGACCGAGTGACACGACGTATCTTTGTTTGGGAAGATGAAATCCATGAATGGCTCCAAGCGATCTCCAAGTAACCGAACATAATCATTTCCCATCAGTGATCGGCTGAGTTGGATTAGAGAACGCAGTCCATTCCATGTAAACACAGACACCTCCATTATGGAGCCACCAGCAGTTTGTCCAGTGCGTTATTAACAACTTGGGTCCGTGGCTCAGTGGTTCTGTGCCACACTCGAAATCTACAACCACCTCTCACCAGCTGAATTCGGAACCCATCTGCTCTGGCTATGGTTTTCCGCTCGTCTAGCCTCATCCACCCAGGAGAGGCGCTGTGGGCGATGTCATGCTGTTGGCAAAGGCGCTTGATTGAGGCATATCTTGCCACAGACAGTAAATGGCAAATCTTGCTGCTCTGTCTGCTGCGCGGCACGTTACTTTTTTACCGCCCTGCCAGTGTCCAGCAATCTTCATTTGTCTAGCTAAAAGCTGTAGTAGAAAATACTAGACCACTATTGTCTACTGCAGGTCGCAACATACATAGAATTGTCCGGTAAACGGGATGTGGCTAGCTACTGAAATAAAAGTTTTAGCTTGGCAATGTAAATTTTCAGGTGTATTTTTTTATGATAAAGATCACAGTTAATACTGACAAGTCCGTACTAAGCGGCAACACACCGTACAGTTCACACGCACACCACAATCACACACGTAGCCAGTTTATGGTATTTACACCCGTTACCGTAGTTAATAGAGTTCACCGGATCGTTTAATTATGGAAATGCTCGCTCAAATGTTGTGCACTCTGCTTTACACGTAATACCTGTTCCAGTCTTAGATCGCACAACACGGCACGCAGCTTTAACTAACGGTAAAAGCAATAATTTTGATATTCCGTCCGAAATTCCACACCGCTTCCACTATACCGTTCACTTAAATACACTTTGTGCTACTTCGCGAACTCGTAATTAGCATTTTTCCGCGATTTTACAGTACTTTCGACTGAGCTGCTTTCAATGAGATGTTACTAGTTTGAACCCTCAGCCCCCCGACTGACTTAGATCACACCAAAGGCTTTGTTCCCAGCATAGATTGGCGCGACCCTGCATTTTTCTAATTAGCTGACATCACAAACAGCAAATCAGGTTGCAGTATTATCCCGCGCTAACCCGCGCTTCACTTCAATGACCAATCGCAGTAAAACATTTCTTTCTATGGCAATTGTTAAATAAATAAATTTAGAAAAGTATCAAATATAAATTACTCCTTCTGAAATTTCCGATTAATTTGTGTTCTACTCACGATTTATTAGTACCATAAACTGACTGCACATTTAATTATAGTAAATCCCCCGTATAGTTTAACTGGTACTTCGTGAATAAACAAAACAATTTTCATTTACTTCTGTTCTTCTTCACTCATACAACACTCACACTGCTAATTACTACACATATAAAACAACTATAATTATGCAAATACATTAAATATTAATCAAACATAACTTTACAACATTGTTTTGACTACGACTGCTAGCACTGCCCGTCAACTGCTGACCTCTGCCGCCTACTAGTACAACTACGTGCAGCTCTGTAACTCAGGTCCATGTCAGCTGGTGACATCTGTCGATGACTCATGCCTATAACGAGTGACAGGAGCGATGCGAGGGCGCTACGCCTCATGTCCTAACGGATACGTTCGTCGTGCGTCCCACATTGATTTCTGCGGCTACTTCATGCCGTGTTGCTTGTCTGCTAGCACTAGAACTCTACACTGTTCTCGGTCGTTACTGAAGTTTCGTCGGCAGCTCCGTTGTCCCTGGTGAGAGGTAAAGTTAGAAATTTGGTATTCTGGGCACACTCTTGACCCTGTGTATCTTGGAATATTGAATTTCCCAAGTGGAACATCCCATGTGTCTAACTCCAACTACGATTACACGTTCAAAGTCTTTTAATTCTCGTCGTGCGGCCATAATCATGTCGGAAACCTTTCCACATGGATCACATGAGTTCAAATCAGATGTTGTAGGCGATAGTACATCCGTCTACATATGTGCATATAGGCATCCCCTGACTTCTGTCACCTCATTGACAACTGTTGGAATAATTTTCGTTTGGGCTATTGGGAATGGATAAGCTAGCCCTAGGTTTTTCGTTAGAGAGCAGATTTTACGGCCTCATATTAAGCAACACAGTATATCCAAATTATATTTTGTATTGTGTGTGTGATTCATATGAGTGAGAGCACTTACAGTGCGGTTAAGTAATTGTTGCGTCGAATAATTGCATATAGTTCCTGAGAGGGTAGATATGTATTAGATAGTATAACATAACTCTAGTCCCCTAGTACGTTCGAATGCCCTGACAGCTAACACTGTGCGAAGAAACACAAATAACTCTCTCTGACTGCGTTGTCTTCTGTCGTGTGTTTCAGGCCGTGGCTGGTATCAACTCCCTGAACTCCAACGGCCAGAGGGTGCGCGTATCCCAGCAGGTAGTGCACCCAGACTACGCGGACGTTGAGTAAGTGCCGCAGACAAATTCTATATTAAGTGTGGTCTAAACCTGTCTGGGATGGATACGTTATAGCCTGTTATTCTAGGCTGTACTGTTATTAAGAATATGACTTACAGTTATAATAATGAGTTGGTATTGATTACTAAGAGGTACCTTCGTGTGAAGTTTGCAAATGGTTTTCATTCTTCCGTGGAGTTTTTATCCTCCATTACCGAATGCGAGATCCCTGTCATTTAGACTTATAACAATCGTTAATGATAATGAGGGTGGAGATTGTCGCTCTGTCTTTCAGGGTACAGGACTCTGTTTGTGGTACATTGTATGACCACAAGCTACGTACCAATATGACGTACGTACTCATGTCTGCAATAATGGTTTTTCAACTGACGATGGGTGTTTAATTTGATTTGTCGTTTGTTCTACAGCAATGTCGCCATCAACGACATCGCCGTCTTCCTGCTGCAGTCCAGCTTTTCTCTGAGCGGCAACGTACAGGCTATCTCGCTGCCCACCGCTGGATCCGTCCCCAGCGGTAAGTCAATCACCTCTTCCGGCATCATGGCTATTTATAAAAAAATGTGTGGACGCTGGAAATTCGCGATTATTCTACTCGTTTTCTCGTTACTTCTTCTGATGAATTTGTAACCATGAACAGGAATCAGAATTTTTCGTCCTCTTCTGCTAAAGCTGATTAAACTAAACGGAAACCCGTCATGCGATCATGGAGGGCACTACAGGAGGGTTTACGGCTAGACCTTGTTTTTTACAGCTGGTTCGACGGCTACTCTGTCCGGCTGGGGCAGCGTCAGCACGGGTGGCATACCCAACTACCCCGACATCCTGCAGTGGGTCGACGTCAGCATCATCAGCAACACCCAGTGCGCGCAACTGCTGGGCAACAGCCCGCTCAACGATGAGAACATCTGCACCGGCCCCGTCAACGACGGCATCTCCGCCTGCTCGGTACGTAGCACAACACTGCAAGTCACATGAGTGGTGGTGAGCTAAGCGTGTTAACCCTTTCGCGGATGCTAGGGCAGTCCAGCCTGCGAGACCGGATGGAGGGTCCAAGATACTTTGCCGCTGTAAGGTGTATCCACTGGAGGCTAACCACATGTTTCAGCGCTCTAGAACCATAAAATCAATATCGCATGGTAGTTAGTCACAGTGGTTCCTATGTTTGGTAAACACGAAATAGAATATCATATGAGAAGCACCGGAACAAAACCCGATATATCCACTTTTGCTGTATTCGCGTCTTTGAGCTGTAGTGGGGAGATACGGGAGTAATAATACATGCTGCCACAAAATAATTTTCAGTACAACGCGACATCTGTTGCTTTATGGTGTGTTTCTTCTTTTTATATCTTGTGGAGCCATTTAGAGATCACTATTTGTTACTCTCTGTATTAAAAGCAAATGCGGATTTATCGGTTTTTGTTCCGGCGCTCCTCGTATCTAATGCAAGCATTCTGTTATGAGTTTATCCCGGGCTGAGAAAAGTGATAGGAACTTTCATATTTCTGGTTGGAAATTTTTGTAACTGGAGACTTACATTAGCAGTATACGTGCCTGTAATCTATTATTGCAACATTATTTGAAACATCAGATACGTGAGTTGCTTAGGATAATTTATGCCGTGTCACGTTATATCTGTTTGTATTATGTGTGCTTTGTAGATTTGGCGATCAAATTACAGTTATTTGGCCGAGCATGCCGTTTTCTGTTCCACGCACCCGAGAGTGTACGTATTTTGGTGCACTATTGGCCGTTAGTGGCATCTGATACGTCAGTTCATTAGGTTAACTCATGCTCTTCAGGTTATATATGTTTGTGTCACTTTTCTGTAGTACGTTAGGAAATAAAATTGTACGTGTTCGATGGAATTGTATGCAGAAAGGAAACATGAGCAGGTGAAAGCTGTAGCGCTTTCCGTCATAACAAAGAAATGCTGTTAAAGACCGTGTTGGGATCAAGAGGAGTCGCCAATCTGATGAGTATGTTTACCTCCTCCTGCACCGAACCGTCAGGCCTTTCTGACTGCTGGGCGTAAGTGAATGGCCTTAGCGATCAGTCCGCTCTATCTGCCAGGCCTACATACACTGCCCATATCTACCTTAGCAGGTGCAATATTAATAAGATGGTTTTGTTCACTATTTCGTCAGCATACGCTAGAGTTTCAACAAGGGACTTCTTTGTGATATACGGTCTGTTAATTCTGAGTGAAACGAGTGATCAGTCTGAGAGCTGCCTTACAGACCAACTGAAATACTGAAGTTTCATTGTCTCCGCTATGTATGAATGTTCGGAGATCAATAAATGTGGAGCAGCTGGTAATTAAGACGTTCGCATATGTTGTACGGTGCAGTGTGTGTCGTAGAACGAGAGTGGGTGTACTGACCACGTGGCTTGGTTTTCTGCAGGGAGACTCCGGCGGACCTCTGGCCCAGGACGGAGCCCTCATCGGAGTCGTGTCTTGGGGCATCGTGCCCTGCGGCTCTGCTGGAGCGCCTTCCGTCTTCACCAGGGTATCTGCTTTCTTGGACTTTGTCAACCAGTACGCCTGAATACGTCGTGCTGCAACTGTAATCTGATCTGAGACTCGAGTAATAAAAATTAAAAATTTCTCTACATTCTTCGTTATTGTGTGCCGTTTAATTCCAAATTCTCCTACGTTGTTGTTTGAAACAGTGAAACACATCCGGTTTCGGAATGAAACCACATACTTCACTTTTATGTTAACTGGAAAATTGTATTACGATATCTTCTGCTGACATTTTCTTCCTGTCTCCATTAGTTTCAATTCACACTGCTAAATAAGTTTGGCATGACTCATCTAAAACATACTTCTTATATGCACTAATGGATGGGCAAGCAGCCAGCAACAAAAACCTTTACAAAAGCTGTATTGCATTGTCACGAGAGGTTCTGGTAGATATACCCATTTTCAGACGGCTACATATGTTTACTGCAGCTGTAGCTGAACAGACGTTCTTCGGGGGGGCAGGAGCGGATGACGGGCTGCTCACCGACTAATAATCTAGTAACACAGGGTTATCCAGCCACAAACGGTTACGGTAATAAAATAAAACTTCGTTAAAGGCTATCTGTTCTCCATTAACAATACTTAATTGAAGAGAGAATAGAGATGAACATACACATCATTTCCGCCCTTTTTATTGCTCATGATAACCACACATGCATGTTGTATCACCATACAGCGTGACCTTCAGAGGTGGTAGTACAGGTTGCTGTACACACCGGTACCTTTAATACCCAGTAGCACGTCCTCTTGCATTGATGCATGCCGGAATTCGTCGTGACATACTATGCACAAGTACATCAACGCGCTGTTGGTGGAGACTGTCCCAATCCTCAACGGCGATTAGGTGTAGATCCTTCAGAGTGGCTGGTGGATCACGTCGTCCATAAACAGCTCTTTTTCAATCTATCCCAGGCATGTTCGATAGAGTTCATATCTGGGGAACATGCTGGACACTCTAGTCGAACGATGTCGTTATCCTGAAGGAAGTCATTCACAAGATGTGTACGATGGGTGCTCGAATTGTTGTCCATGAAGACGAGTGCCTCGCCAATATGCTGCCCATATGGTTGCACTATCGGTCGGAGGATAGCATTCACGTATCGTCAAGTCATTAGGCGCCTTCCATGACCACCAGCGGCGTACGTCGGTCCCTCATAGTGCCACCCCAAAACAACAGGGAACCTCCACCTGCCCAGCGTGTCTAAGGCGTTCCGCCTGAGCGGGGACCCTCCAAACAGGTCTCTGACGATTGTCTGGTTGAAAGCATACGCATCAGTGAAGAGAACATGATGCCAATCCTGAGTGGTCCATTCGGCATGTTGTTGGGCCAATCTGTACCGTGCTGCATGGTGTTGTGACTTCAAAGATGGACCTCGCCATGGACGTCGGGTGTGAAGTTGCGCATCATGCAGCCTATTGCGCACAGATCGAGTCGTAACACGACGTCCTGTGGCTGCACAAAAAATCATTATTCAACATGGTGGCGTTGCTGTCTGGGCTCCTCCGAGCCATAATCCCTAGCTAGCGGTCATCCACTGCAGTAGTAGCCCTTGGGCAGCCTGAGGGGGGATGTTACCGACAGTACCTGTCTCTCTATATCTCCTACCTGTATGTCCGAACAACATCGCTTTGGTTCACTCCTTGACGACTGGACACTTCCCTTGTTGAGAGCGATTGAACCACGGTATTGACCGTCTATGTATGGTTGAACCACAGACAACACGAGCTGTGTACCTCAATCCTGGTAGAATGACTGATCGGCTGTCAGATCCCCTCAGTCTAGTAGGCGCTGCTCATGCATGGTTGTTTACGCCTTTGGGCGGGTTTAGTGACATCTCTGAACAGTCAAAGGGACTCTGTCTGTGATACAGTATCCACAATCAACATCTATCTTCAGGAGTTCTGGAAACCGAGGCGATGCAAAACAATTTTTTTGATGTGTGTATTTTCTTTAAGAGTGCCGGATGTGGCCCCACATTGGCTTTGTTGTTATTTCATGCTGCATGGTAGGACGGCAGCGAGTTTCCTTAGAGGACAGTTCTAATATGCAGGGTGGTCCATTGATAGTGACTGGGCCAAATATCGCACGAAATAAGCATCAAACTAAAAAATTACGAAGAACGAAACTCGTCTAGTCTGAGGGTAACCAGATGGCGCTATGGTTGGCCCGCTAAATGGCGCTGCCATAGGTCAAACGGATATCAATTGTGTTTTTTAAATAGGAACCCCCATTTTTTATTGCATATTTGTGTAGTTCGTAAATAGATATGAATGTTTTAGTTGGATCACTTTTTTTCGCTTTGTGATAGATGGCGCTGTAATAGTCACAAACGTATAAGTACGTGGTATCACGTAACATTCCGCCAGTGCGGACGGTATTCACGTATGTTAAAATGGACTGTTTACCAGTTGCGGAAAAGGTCGATATCGTGTTGATGTATGGCTATTGTGATCAACGTGCCCAACGGGCGTGTGCTGTGTATCCTGGACGACATCATCCAAGTGTCCGGACCGTTCGCCGGATAGTTACGTTATTTAAGAAAACAGGAAATGTTCAGCCACATGTGAAACGTCAACCACGACGTGCAACAAATGATGATGCCCAAGTTGATGTTTTAGCTGCTGTTGCGGCTAATTCGCACATCAGTAGCAGACAAATTGCGCGAGAATCGGGAATCTCAAAAACGTCGGTGTTGAGAATGATACATCAACATCGATTACACCGATACCATATTTCTATGCACCAGGAATTGCATGGCGACGACTTTGAATGTCGTGTGCAGTTCTGCCACTGGGCACAAGAGAAATTACGGGACGGTGACAGACTTTTTGCACGCGATCTATTTAGCGACGAAGCGTCATCCACCAACAGCGGTAACGTAAACCGGCATAATACGCACTATAGGGCAACGAAAAATCCACGATGACGGCGACAAGTGGAACATCAGCGACCTTGGCGGGTTAATGAATTGTGCTGCATTATGGGAGGAAGGATAATTGGCCCCCATTTTATCGATGGCAATATAAATGGTGGAATGTATGCTGATTTCCTACGTAATGTTCTACCGATGTTACTACAAGATGTTTCAGTGCTTGACAGAATGACGGTGTACATCCAACATGATGGATGTCCGGCACATAGCTCGCGTGCGGTTGAAGCGGTATTGAAATGCATATTTCATGACAGGTGGATTGGTCGTCGAAAGACCATACCATGGCCCGCACTTACACAGGATCTGACGTCCCCGGATTTCTTTCTGTGGGGAAAGTTGAAGGGCATTTGCCATCGTGATCCACCGTCAACGCCTGACAATATGCGTCAGCGCATTGTCAATGCATGTGCGAACATTACGGAAGGCGAACTACTCGCTGTTGAGAGGAATGTCGTTACACGTATTGCCAAATGCAATGAGATTGATGGACATCGTTTTGATCATTTATTACATTAATGTGGTATTTACAGGTAATCACGCTGTAACAGCATGCGTTCTCAGAAATGATTAGTTCACAAAGGTACATGTATCACATTGGAACAACCGAAATAAAATGTTCAAACGTACCTACGTTCTGCATTTTAATTTAAAAAGCCTACCTGTTACCAACAGTTCGTCCAAAATTGTGATCCGTATGTTTGTGACCATTACAGTGCCATCTGTCACAAAGCGAAAAAAGTGGTCCAGCTAAAACATTCATATCTCTTTAAGTACTACACGAATATGTAATAAAAAATGGGGGTTCCTATTTGAAAAAATGCAGTTGATATCCGTTTGACGTATGGCAGCGCCATCTAGTGGGCCAACCATAGCGCCATTTGGTTTCCCCGTTAAAGCTAGACAAATTTGGTTCTTGTAGTTTTTTCGTTTGACGCTTATTTCGTCAGATATTTGGCCAGGTCACGATCAATGGACCATAAAAAAATAATAAAAATAAATAAAAAACGTACAGCACTAGCTTATTACGTAGGAGCTCGTGGATCGAATCTCATAAAATACTGCGATTTTTTATCTCTAATTGTAATCAAAAAACGTTCATTATTATTATTTTTAATCACAAAAAAAGAAAAAAAGGAAGTGAGGTGGTAAAGCACTTGATTTCGAAAGGCAGTGTCCCGAGTTCGAGTCTTGGTCCGGCAAAAAGATTTAATCTGTCAGGAAGTTTCAAATCCCATATTCATTTAATAGTAAATGTTTCGTTGAACACAGTTTGGTGTCCTTTTTCCAGAGCATGTCCTGCTATAATGCTTTATCAGGATACCATTGGCGGAAACACGTCTCTGTTCAATACCTCATAAAGTCTACCCAACATGTAACTTCCCGCATCTACATGGTATTCTGTATATTCTTAGAATACAAAGATCTACATGATATTTCAGAGGGAGTTTACGAATTTTTACTAGAAGCCTGAGAACTGACACGGTTTCAGGCCTTTTTGGGTGACGGCTGATCTTTCCTCTTGCTGAGCCACACAAACGGCAGACAGTCAAGTTTCTTCTGCTAATGAGTCATGGGTGAAATAGTTTGTTTTGGCAATTTTCCTTCAAAACATTCCGTAAGTGGCTTAGTTCTCAAGCAAAATTTTCGCGTCTTAAACGGCTTTGGCTAGATGCACCAACGGTCCTCAGAACAGAATGAGTCTGTGATGGGTAATGGTAGCTGGTAGCGTGCAGATACTGGTCAGTGTGGATAAGTTTTCGGTAATCTCGGTGACGAAGGCACCCATTTTATTTGCAGCAGACAAGAATATTTAGGAATGACAAACCACCATCTGTATCTACGTCCACTGTGAACTTAATGTGGTCATGGATATCGTTTATGTGGCCCAAGAACTCTTCCAGCTTTTCGG